>NC_089211.1:3419979-3449979 GCF_963930695.1 Labrus bergylta | reverse complement strand
AAATAAGGTTTATAAAAAAAAAAAAAAAAAAAAGCCCTCTTATTTTCAGGGAGTATTGCGGCTGAGAAGTCTTAAGATAGAGCTCGGTGCTTGCAGCGGAGCAGGGCGGTCTAAGGTCAGGGCTGTAAAGGTAGAAGAAAGGGAGGGGCAGGAGGGGTTCACAGGGCCAGTTCAGCCATGGCGCGCTCCAGAGGGTCGCTGGTCCAGTACTCGTGGTCCCAGCCCAGGAACCAGCCGCTGAAGGTCGGCGGCTCGAAGCCCTGCTTGATCTTGACGATGGGCGTCCTGCGGTCTCTGTTAGCCGGATCTGTCTCGATGTAACGGACCGCTGAGGAAGAACAGGACAGGATTCAAGTTAGTGTTTGTCATCGAGTTCAACTGATTTACAAATATCCTGAATATAATTTAAAAAGGACTGTTTGTTAAAACTGATCAGACACTTACAGCCAAACATGTTAAACACAATGTCTGCCAGTAACTCTCTGCAACAGATTGTTGAGACATTTGCCATTAGAAATGCTGATGTCTTAAAACTAAGAATTGTGTTCCCCCTGTGTTACAGGTGCAAGAATTAGTCTGAGAATTTTAAAAATATGCTTATTCGCTTTTTCCCCTGACAGTAACCTTTTAGGTTTGATACCATCCTCATATCTCTGCTGGCAAAATATCACGATTCAGTCAGGAGACAATTTGGTTTGCTTAACATCAAAGCTGCTTTCCAAATGTAGGAATCAACAAAGGGTCCTTTCAAGGGAAACTTTGGAGTTTTGTCCTCTAAAAAAATTAGGCTTTGAGATTTTATCACAGGATTATTATCGATAAATAATAATAATAATAATATTTACTATGTTATTGATTGGAGCAGATCTCTTTGGCCCTTTCAGTTTGCCTCACTTTTTCTTGTTGTGTGACAATTTTACTCCTTTTCTTATAAATAGCTTTAATTTACCAACACCTTCTGGTTTATGTTGCATCCCCTTCCCCCCCACGAGCCGGGTCGTAACATTTAATGACTCTATAGTTTTGTATCTTTTTGATATTGTGTGATATTTTTGTGATAACGTGGTTCTTTTTTGTGCTCATACCAGATGCCATTGATTCAGTCTTCTCCTCCTCCTGGGCCTCATTTCCGATCCAGACAAACACCTAAAACAGAAACGTTTAAAGCACATTTGTTCCATTCACTCAAGTGACTGTATTCTCTGATTTCCTAGCATTCAGAGCTCTGATTCCTTTACCTGCTCCCAGGTATCCAGGATCATGACATCATCAGTGGCGAGGTCCTCTTGAGTCATCTCCCCAGGCACCTCCTCGATCTGAGACAGGAGAAGGATTTAGAGGACATATGTTGGATGTACTTTGGTCATCTTTAGAGGAAGCCTTGACCAGAGACTTACGATGAAGTTTCCGGTCTTATTGGAGCAGGCGAAGAGCCGGGGTGGGTGAGCGTCCATCTTGTCCTTCAGTCTGCTGGAGGTGCGGTATTCGCTCTTTCCTCCCAGAGCGTCCCAGAACTGATCTGTGAGGAGCACAGACACACTTCAAGTTGAAAGAGAGAAACATCCTGTCTGTCCAGTCTCTCTAATAAATGCATAAAAAGCCCCAAAATGAATCTTAAAAAAAATAATAAAAAATGACATCACAGACTTTGTGTCAGATCTAACAAATCTCACATCGGCAGTTAACTCCATACGTTTTGAAAAATAAAGCTTATAAACTCTGAGCGTGGGCTCACAGTAATTCAGATGTCAGAACTCTCTTCTTCTGTCTCTAGCAGCCCGGGGCTTGCCCTCAAAGCTGGCTGTTTAAAAAGTGGAATCTGTTTTATTTATCAATCCAGAGGTTTTGTGTTTGAAATGTCTAGCAGAGAATATGCTTTCTTTTGAGCTTGCAAGCAAATTGCAAGTCACAGCTAACATCTAAAGAGTGATGCAACCCAGTCTTTTTTTTGTTTAAACATAGATGAACACAAGCCCTCACTTTAGCTGACGGTTAATCCTTCCCTTAAAGTGCTTTTTGAACAGCTTTACTACACTTTGCAGTAAGAGATACAAATATGTTGTAGTTCTTTGTGCATCATGTTTCCTCACCAGTCTCTCCTCCCTCAGACAGCTCAGAGGCCGACACTCCCAGAATGTCACACAGCTGCTGGGCACCCTGCTTCTCGGTGTCACTGGCACCCACTCCCACCCACAGGAAGGAGCCTCCGGGTGTCACCAGAATAAACGCATCATTGGAGTTCAGGTTGGAGGACGCTGCGTCAAGCTGCATGGAAGAGGATGACGTAGGTTAAGATGCAAGTTTTACTGTGTGTGTTTCAGTTTCATTTAAAATTCCCTGATTGCATAAAAAAAGTTAGAAAGTGAAGTTGTGTCTTCTTACCTCCACCGCTCTGGTGTGTCCTGCAGAGTTGGAGCGCACCTGGAAGAGTCGAGTTTCTGCAGGAGCAGACTGACCTCCATCTCTGGACGTTCCTCCCTTGTACACCACCATGGGCTGTCCTCCAAACAGACTCATCAGGTGAGCCGGCTCCTTACCCTGCACCACCCTCACCTGGCACACAAACAGCAAAATGACACATTCAAATCAGAAGATGGTTGTTGCGGTGATTCCTGTTGCAAAATAAGTCATGCCTGAGGTGCAACTAAATCACACCAGACAGATCAGCCCATGTTGTGTTTATAAGCATCAGCAACATGTGAAAAATCTCTACTGCAATACTGACTACAGACACAAGATGGAAGCATGGGGCTGAGCCAAGTGGATGTCACGGTTTGAAAAAATAAAAACGATGCAGGGTGATGACAGTCAGTGTCTGTAAGAGAATAATGAGTGTCTTTGGTCTGCAGCTTTAGAGATAAATATTTATAGAAGTCCATTCTTTTTCCAAACCAGTCATTAGAGCAAATTATACTGGTCCTTAGTTAACAAGAGACAATGGAGGCAGTATAATGGATCTTTGTGAGGTGTGCAGTCATTCATTTCTACAGTACAAACATTCACAGCACTCTTAATTCTTTGTGCGTCCTTCTGGAAAATAAAACATCTGTGCAGCTGTTTGAAACATTTGAACACAAATGAAACATTAGTAATATTTAAAGTCTCTCTTATAAACAACAGCACAGTTGTTCCTTCTGTTATGATTCTCTGTTCACACTGACCATTAAGAGGTGCTTTTATAAAGTGTTAGAGGGGTGAAAAAAACATCCCAAAAACTGACAAATCAAGTGAGTGTTTCCAATGCAAAGTTCCCTTAGTGCTCAACACAGACACAGAGTTGTTCCACAGCAGTCACAACATGAACATGATGGTTTAACATGCGAGAGTGAAGAGTGGAGTAAAAACAGACGAATTATCAAAGAAGACGATGTTAGTTAGTTCAGAGCCAGGACTGATCCAAACAAATCAAAGTGGTCTCAACAGTTACATCCAAACTCTAACTTTAGATCTTATTTACAAGTTATATCACAGTCATGATCTGACTGTGTGCCCGGGCAGATTTTGGAACAGGGCTTTATTTATGTGGAGCAGACAGAGCTGGCGACAGAGTCGGAGGGATCCGCCCACCAACATCCACACTGGAATGTCCTGTTTGTGTTCGACGATCATGCCTTCACTGCAAATCCAATTGAACTAATTATCACTTTAATGACATCTTAAAGGTGAAGATAAAAGTAGAAAACATTTATCTGCTTGAATCTTTTAATCACTGGCTATATTGACAAACACGTGGGAGTCTTTTTGAGGAGGAGGTGTAAAGCAGGCAGGGAGAATACCTGAGTGGTTATAGGAGCACCAACAACCTGAAGACACAGAAAAGGAAGGAAACCAAGGAGGACAGAAGCAGCAGCAGGGAAACCGTTCAGGAGAGGAGACAGAGTAAAGGGATTTAAAGGTCAGGAAGGAGGAGGTAAGAGCGCTGAGTTAGCCAGAGGAGAGCAGAGACTTAAACAACATGAATGAAAAGATGAAAATGAAACAATGAAACAAACAAACAGCAGATGTTTTACCTGCACAGGACCACCACCGAGCTCCTCATCCAGCTGGGCCCCAAGGATCGCAGAGGCCCCGATCTCGTCCTGGCTGGAATCCGCGCCCTGCCTGGCAACAATTTGACGGTATTAGTTTCATTCACCATGATAAGAAAGACAGACTGTGACTCTTCATCCATATCACACTAAAGCCAGAGATGAACTTAACGACTTCTGTGTTCTGTTCCTGGAAAACTTGAAAGCACGTTAAATAGACGTGGCTGGGCAGCCCATAAGACCACTTAATTTAGAGAATTACTTTATAGAAAGAACACAATGTGTTCCTCTTGATCTTATTCATATTATTGGACATTTCTTGATTCTGTAAGAGTCTGTTGCTGAACTTTTCTTTTCCCCCGTTTGTGTTCGTTTGCAGTTGGGTTAGGGTTACCATAGGGATAGGGTCCTCTTTAATCTTTCAAGGTCAAATACAGCTTGATATTTAAAAAAATATACATACATCTGAGCTGTATGGACACTTAATTATCACTGTTGTAGACTGGACACTTACACTAAATAGCTTGTGCATTCTATAAACATTTCAGCCCTTGAACTCATATATTACAAATTTGACTTTCATGCTGTGTTTACCTCTTGAAGGCAGCCTTTGGAGTTTTTCTGTGCTCAAAAGTTATGTTTCACATTACATGTTTTGCACCAAAGCTCATTCTGTATAACAGATAGATCACAAATGTGATGAATGCATTTTATAAAAATAAAAAAAAGAATATTTACAGAACCCATTTGTCTTACAATGTATGAAGCCTGTCTAACAAGTTGCCTTTTTTGGCATTGCAGACACCTGGAGATTATTGCATTGTCTATTATGTAACTCCATATGCAAGTTCTCGTACATACCACTGATTGTGGAAATGCACAATCTAAAGAAACTACGTTGCTCTGTAGTGCCAATAATGCACAACTCTATGGACCCTTAAACAAAAAAAGTCGGTTCTGTTTTTCAATTAAAATATATTAGCAGTCAGGCTTCTCAGAGTCATTATCCTCTCTGAATCCTCCAGAAAGCAAAAAAACAAAAAACACTGATTGACCTGTTTCGTGTGGTTTGTATTTTGAGAAGTTGCCTGATTCAGTTTTTTCTGCTGATTGCCTGCTGGTCTCCTGCATTCTTACCACATGTAGATGATGTGTCCCTGACGTCCTCCATGACGGTAGTTGTAAAGGATGATGTAACTGTCTCCTCCGTAGAACTGACCGTATGTGGACGGATCCACCAGCACCTTGTCAGACCCCTCAATGCGCCAGATCTGTGAAGAAACCACCACAGAAAAAGGTTTGTGAGAATATTTAGGGATTCATGTTGTGTTAAATGGATGTACAATAAATAATATAAATGTTCACTTTTATATTCGGTTATGTCTTCATTATAGTGAAAAATGCTCTACACCTAAAGCTCTGGTGCATACACTCACTCATGCACAGATTCCACAAACTAAATCTGGTGCCCCCTACAGGAGACATGTGTAACAGCAGCAGCAGCAGCTTAGGCTAGTTTGTTTTCATTCATTTCTATACTCCTGAAAATCACATTACAGAAATATTCTCAACATAAATCATTGCTGGATAATCAAGCAAGTTCCTCTCCAGGTCATAGAGGTGGTGTGAGTTAGAACAAAGGTCAGGACTCTATCCTCATACCTGTTTCTCTCCACTGCCGTCATCCACCATGCCATGCTGGGCAGCCATGGCGGCAGAGTCGTGCAGGCTGGCAGCGTCGAATGGCACCCTCTCGATCTTGGCGATGCTGTTAGCGATGTAGGCGATGCCCAGGCCCACCGTCTGATCTCTGTCCCGCCAGTTTTTAAAGAACTGTTTGAAGAGCGGCGTCTCACCCATCTCTGGCAGGATCTCGACCTGGGTGTGTTTGGGGTAACCCATCTTCTTAATGAACTCCTCTGCTGCTTTCATCGCTGCCTTACGCTCGTCCATGTTGGCGTCTTTGCCTGTAAGCAAGAAAAACGATTTTGGATTGTAAATATAAGCAGGAAGATTGTTGTATAAAAAACTAAGGAAACCCTAAGAGGACATAGTTCAATATCTTGTAATTACTCAATTTTCTTGTGATAGCTAACTAGTTGTTTTCTCAAGATCTCGACTTACTTATCCCATTATCTCATGAAAACAAAGTTTGTTTTCTCGTGATAAAGAGATAAATAAAGCAAGTATTCCAGAAAACAACCAGAAATATCTTGTAATAACAAGGAGTAAGGATGTAGTGAATAAAATATATTGAACCAAGCCCGCTTGAGGCTCCTGTAAAAAACAATAAAAAGTGAGCATTTTTACATTTTTTGTTCAGATTACATAAATATTAAGAAATAAAAGAGCTGCTAATTATTTTTACTTTTTTTTTTTTTTAAGATTTATTTCTGGGCATTTTGTGCCTTTATTGGAGAGACAGTACAGTGGATAGAGTCGAAAATCAGGGAGAGAGAATAAGGGAATGACATGCCACTGGCCGGATTTGAACCTGGGCCGCCCACTTGGATGGCTACAGCCTCCATATATGGGGCGTGCGCTCTAACCACTGTGTCACCAGCGCCCCGATTATTTTTACTTTTGAATCAAAAAAGGCTAACTAGCTACTCTCCAGTTTGATACCGAGCATGCAGAACCAATCAATCAGTATTTATTGTACTTCATGAGACATATTGAAGAGGTAATTGTAGTACATGAACAGGTTTAGCATGTACAAAGACATTAATGGGCTTCAGAACAAAAGAGTTTGTGGTGGTGCTGCTCTAGAGAAATACCACAAAGACCAAATTCTATTTTTTCTGAGACCTCGACATATGAGTTTATTTAGTTGACTCTGTACTAGGTTTTAAAGTTCAGAATAGACCCACCAATATCTATTCAGCAGGGCTCTAGAGAACAGACTTCTTCTAGATGAACAAACCCCCCCATTTTACTCACCTTTCCAGACAAAGATCTTGCCATCGCAGCCGTGGTCCAGAATGAAGCAGTCTCCGGACTCCAGGGCGCTCTGGGCAAACGGGTTCTCTGCTGCCACCAGTGCGATGGTCATGCCCCCACTAGCATTGGACACCTGCAGAGACGGGACAAAAATATGAGAGAATGGACGTGAAATAACTTAAAATATAAAAACTGTAATGTCTACTTACCTTTGAATTGCAAGATGTTTTATTGCTGGTAATTATGCTGATAGCCAAGGTGAAATGATCTGAATTGTTACCTGAACTTGTACTCTCACCTTGTAGAGTTTGGCTCTCGTCCTGTTTGAAGCATCAGCTTTGATGTCATCCGAGGCTCCATCAGGCAGATCTGGTTTAGGACCCAAAACCTGAGGACAGAAGCAGAGATTTTAAACCCAGAAGTCATATTGAGCCTTAATTAGTGTTCAGTAATCACTGATCTCACCTCTAACATCTTCTCTCTCTCCACCCCCTCTTCACAGACGTAAACTCGGGCTCTCCCACTGCGCTCGTTGTCACGGATACCCTTGGCCACCTGAGTGGCCTTCAGCTTTTCAAAGCGGTTGCTCTGGGAGCCACACCACTGGTAGATCTCCTGTTCATCAAAATTAAGAGCAGATTGAAAAGAAGGTGAATAGTTGAACTTGAGTGGGATTTATACAGTAAGATTTTGTGTTGCACAAAAAATGAAGATCATGTTTCCCATAATTCCTGTAGCTAATCCTTTGAGTCTGACTCACATCTCCCAGGTCCAGGATGAAGCAGTCTCCCTGGTTGAAGCTGTCCCAGCTGACAGGCACCTCTGTTGCCCGGACAACACGGCGACCTTTGACCTGGAACACCCGCTGCACAACCACCTCATTGGTGACGACGTGTTTGAACCCAGAAGCAACGCCCCCTTTCTGGAAGATAAGATAAAAAAAAGTTTTGACTTTTTTGCATTAGACAAAATTTCATTAAGAGTTCCTGTGAGGAGCTTTTGGTTTGTGTGTGTTTTGGCGCCACCTGTGGACAAAGCGATACCTCTAATCTCTGCTGATTCTGTACTGTACACGTGGAAGAAGCACTTATTTGGTAAATCTTTGCTATGTAAACTATGAACAAAGCCTGTTTCGTTAGTGTGCTGTTAAACCCTACTCTAATTACACTTTTTATAAAGTAAAATAAATGGATTCTGTGAAATTCAGTAACTTCATTGACAAACTAACTGCATCATAACAGACTGGATGTTTAATCAGGATACTGAATGACAAAATTCAAGTTATGATTTATTATATTAAACATGTCATGCTTTGTAATGTTGCATTGTAAGTTTAAATATACATGCTATTTTTGATTTAGCTGTACATTAAAATAAGAAGAATATGAAAGATTTCAATTGGAAACTTTTGGAATTCAAATACTTGGTTTAAAAAATAAATACTTGGAAGTCATAAATAAGTGGATGTAACATTTTGAAGATAGGAAATAAATAATGGGCATCTGATTAGGATGCTTTCTGGATGCCTCCCTTTAGATATTTTCCAGCCACCCCCAACTGGGAGGAGTCATTCCCCTCTCTCTCTCTCGCTCTCCCTGATTTCTGACTCTGAAAAAAATCTTTAGAAATCGTGGAGAGAGAGAGAGAGAGAGAGAGAGAGAGAGAGCCAGTGAGCCAGTGAGCCAGTGAGCCAGTGCCGCCTGCTTGGAGGACTACAGCCTCCATACACTAACCACTGCGCCACCAGCACCCCACTCTCTCCCTGATTTCTGACTCTACCCACTGTCCTGTCTCCCAAATAAAGACATAAAAAGCCCCAAAATAAATCTTTAAAAAATGTATATTAAGAGGTGAAAAAAAAGTATGTCTAACCTTAAAACTGTTAATAAACTTGCAATCATCGAGGGCCCTACATAACATTATTCAAACATGAGCCCAGGTTTTAAATGTTAAATCCCTTTAACAAACGTGTCTATTAGTTGTTACAGAGTACAGTTTGTAGCTATAAGCATGACATCTCACCATGTACTTGATTCCAGACTTGAAGTAGCCGAGAAATGTTTTGGACTCATGTCCCTGCACCTCACGGTACTGGATGGGTTTTCCTCCCAGGAAGTCGTCCATTTGGACTGTAAAGATGGCCGCCGAGCCGCTCTCATCCTGGCTGCAGGAATCACCTATGAGGAAGAAACCACAGACATGCTCCATTTAAATCCTGGTCCTTACTCTGCTGCAGCAGTCGAACTGTAGACCTGCACAGGGTGGCACATATTGTGTTTCTGGGATTCCCTCACTGCAGACTTTGTGAGCCAGGAGGTCGATATGTGGACGCAGCAGGGGGTCCAATCACAGCACAGCATTTCAACATGAGATGTTATTTAACATCCTGACCCACAGAGCAGTTCAGTAGAGCGTGAGAGGGTTACATCAGATCATGCTGATGCTATTTCCATGATCAATCAAGCTGACCTAATGCATTTGAAATCAGTAAGAATCTGAACATCTCTCTGTTTGCTAAGTCCGTCATAATTAATTATAATTAAGAGTCAAATACTGAGCTTCCGTTAGTACTCATCTTTTACATCTGTCGGGTTGATTGTATGGTTTGAGTTAATTCACCTTCATAGATTTAGAATATAATCTGCCTTCTATGTTCAAAATAAAGGACAGTCAAACTTTAGAAACATTGTGAATTTATTTGTGAATGTTTGATACCCAAGGTCAAAAAAGGCTTTTATTGAGGAGTGATCACCAAAAGTACCTTCCACTGTATCCATGTCACTCATTCAAGCTTCAGAAAGCTCATAACTGCACTTCTGACCACTATGAAGGCAGTAAGCAGAAGAGGCAACACAGTTGGAAAAAAAAACACAACAGTAAAAGTGTGGTACACACAGCAGAGTTTTTTTTTGCTTTTGTCAACATGTTTTTCAGTCTGCCTCCTCCTAGGTTACATATGTCACATTCAATTTGTCATCAACAGCAAACGCTGTCAAGTGAAATTACTTTCTTCAAAGGTACAGTTTGGCTAAACTGGTTTGTACTGTAGGTGCATGGGAAAACTGAGATGACTGTTATTCTAGGTTTGGCCAGATGTCCATGATGGAAACGTCATAAAAAAGCAAAAACGGATCCTGAGAATGTTTTGCTCTTGTTGCTTTTGAACTTTGATTATGATCATTGGATAACTTTTTTTACGATCATTTAAATGTGAAGCCTTCAAACTTTATACGTCTTTGCTCTGAGTTAGATTGTCCATTTCCTTTTTGTGTTTTTTGTTGTTTCAGGGACAAAATAGGAAAAAATGCTGAAATTTGGA
This sequence comes from Labrus bergylta, assembly GCF_963930695.1. Classification (NCBI taxonomy): domain Eukaryota; kingdom Metazoa; phylum Chordata; class Actinopteri; order Labriformes; family Labridae; genus Labrus; species Labrus bergylta. The sequence continues at coordinate 3,439,692 of NC_089211.1, read as the reverse complement.
CTTCAATCCTCGCCTTTAAATGAATTGTATTCATCAAAGTGAATGAATAAAGTGAATGAATAAAGTGAACATTCCATTTACCTGAACATTATTTCTGTGTTATAAGAGACTCGCTGTACTCACCCAGCCAGAAGTGGAGGTCGTACTGCAGGTTCCCTGAGCGTTGCTTGATGGTGTTGAGGACAAGGTAGGCGTCCCCCGTGTAAAATCCCCCGTACAGTTTCTCCGGGACGGGCACCAGGTCGAAGTTCTCCACCCTCCATATCTGGAGACCTGTATTCTGTCCAGCCCGCTCAAACTCTGGGTGGTGGGCTGCCATCCTTCCTGCAGGAAAAACCAAACACCAGATATGTAGAGCTTTCGTACTTCACAAACAGATGGAGTAAAAACTCTTTGCATTATCCTGTAAAAAGTTAGACTGGGATGCTCTTTTTTTGACAGATGTTTTGCTCTGGAAAATAAAAAGCCACTCCCCTGAAGGCTGAGTTGTTGCCATGGAGACAAAGATAATGTTTACTGATAAAGTTAGATATTAACGGTCAGCAGGGTGAGTCACTCATGATACCCTGTGTTCATGGTGTTTTCCCCAGTTGAGCAGGAAAAGGAAGTCCTGGCAGACATGATTCAGACGTTGTCATAACTGCCAGTGATGGTGGCAAAATAAAAAACACTGTGTGCAATATTAGATGAATAGACAGGAAACTTGACATGTTTTCTCATTTCTCTCTTTTTTTAAATGATCATGACTATGCATGCAATCAACGCTACAATAAAACATGTTTTATGTATTAATTGGGTTCCCCTGCTATTTGTAACTCTATTTATTATATTATGGTGGTGTAGTATAGTAGTTAAGAAAATATTTAGAGATAAAATAAACAGATTTGATTGTCTGGACATAATTCAGTCAGGTTTGAACTTCACTTGTTGTCAAAGTTGTTTAGACACTGAATCCTACACTTCCCATAATGCAGTGTGCTTGTGCCTTTTCTCAGATCAGTGTGAATTCAGGTATTGTTCTATTAGGATTTAAAATCCAAGTCCCATCTAAGATACTCATGAAACTCAGCCTCCATCTGAGCCACAGAAGACAAACTGTCGTCACAGGTCGAGTAGTTTGTAAAACTGGTGGATCACTCCTTTAAATAGATAGAAACCTAGCAGCTCAATATCAACTGCTTTACAAATCTCAGTGCTATCATGGAACACATACTTATTGCACAGCCTTAATGAACACATCAGCAGAAGACAAGTTCAAGTTAGGTACTCTCACCCATTCATGCAAACACATTCCATACCCTGGAGCCGTATCTGAAGGCATTGAGACATGTGGCGCCCATTTAAGAGATTCAAGTGGGCGTCTGTGCCGGCTGGCCTCTCAGCAGCATGTGTGGATGTTTAAGATTTTTAAGATGGTAGTTAAGTTAAGCATCCTGGTATAAACTGTTTTCAACGAGTCTGGAAGCTCTCTGTAAAAAAGGTTTTCCAACAAGGAAATCATCTGTTCTGTTGGGAAAGACCTTTTTAAAGAATCAAAAACTGAATGAATACTACAGTCTCTGGTTTACAGTTGGTATTAAATGTAAACATAGCTTTGTTTGTTAATAAACCTTTAGGACTGTTTCGTGTAGACCTACTGAACAGGAGTCTCTATTGAGCTCTGACCCACACTGCCTAATTATGGCTCCAACAGTAAACACTGAAAAGAGAGTACACAGAGTTTCTCTGAAGTGAAGAGTTGTTCTCAGATTAGAGCCTGACCTCTCTTTAAGGACTTCTAGGACTTATCATTAGAGCACGATCGATTCATCGGCCGGCCGATCATATTGCACCTGAATATCGGTATCAGCTAATTTGATCTCTAATATAGGAAATGGTAAATGGACTTTTGCTTATATAGCACTTTTCTAGTCTGCTGACTACTTGGCCACACGTCTCTTTTATTTAATTTTTTTATTTATGGCTGTGTCTGATTAAAATGACTGAAAATAAAACATAAATTCAGTAAAGTAGCTGTCATGTTCTCTGTGTTGTTCTCCGATGTGCAGACACGGACTCGACTGCGCGTCCCTTTTTTTATTTCTCGAGTCTGTCTGTTTGTAAACTGAGAACACTTCATAATAACATAAAGCGTGCATGTGCTGTATTACAAAGTTATGTACAAGAGGTAACCGTGCTAAGGCCCAGTTTGTTTTGGAGCAGTGTGGTCACAGGCCGTCAAGGCCAGCGGGGGACTGGGGAGCACGGTACAGATTGCCAGTGTGACCGCACCCTCAAAGCGCTTTAACACTGCAGGTCACACCTACCCATTCACACCCATTCACACATTGATGGCAGTGGTAGCTGTCGTTGTTTAAGCTAGCAACACACTAAATGAGTATGTGTATCTTTATCTATTAATCTCTTAAGATCGTAGACATATCTAAGAAAGATATCAGCCAATATATCTGTATTGTTACTTTTTATAGCCCTAATATCGGTATCAGCCCCCAGAATACCTTATCTGTCGGGCCCTTCTTATCTTCTTATTTTCCTATTTTCCTCCTAAAACACATCGAAGCCATCAACATTCTTGACCAAAACAGCTTTTAATAAATGTAAAGTTCAGGTTTTGAAGTGTGAAAACTAAGAAAAAAAGAACTGTAGGTCATTCAGGTCAAAATGAGCACAGATTCCAGTTTTCCACAGGAATGCTGCTTGAACCCGCTGCCTCTCAGTTTGCATGACTAACGGTCCACGTTGGAGCGAGATTCGTCCATTCTTTTAGGCAGCAGTCTGCCCACAAACATGGCAGGAATCTGAGCCTGACCCTGAGAGAGGGAAGTGGCTCAGGATTCATGTAACCAGGCCAACAAATGTGGGGATCCTTTTCCCCCTCAATTTCTGCTTTCCTCTTATGTAACACACTCAGTGCACTCTATTATGTAGCTCTGGAGTGTTTCAACACGGAAAGTCGGAGGGTCATTCTGGTAACAAACACTTTCAGTCAACATCCAGCTCTTTGAATGGGACACTTGTTGACACATGTTGCAGGATTTTGATGCAATGCACTTTGGGATAGATATTTGACATTTTGAGTAAGAGGAGACAATACATTAAGGTATCTAAAGGGGTTAAGCTACAGAGACCAACATGGGTTTAAAGCTCCTTAACAGTGAACACAGTCATAACAAAAATATGTAGTCAAACAGCTGGGTACCACAGAGTCAAACCAGGTCATGCTCCATCTGAGCGACCATGACTTTGTAGCGTCTGCCTCCATGTTTGGCCAGACGAAGGAAAATGGGGCTGCTGCACAATTCCACGGGGGTCATTATAGCTTGAAGGAGGATGTTGAACGCTTTAATTTTCCTACAGTGGCTCTAAAGTTGCCTGGTGGAGTTTCCAGCATGGAGAAACTTGAATGCCAGAAAAGTCAGGCGGCAGATCGAAAGTGTCTGGGGCCACACAGGGAGATTTATACTAACCCTTCAAACACAAGGCAAGAATAAACAATGTTGACCCCCTAATTAGTCAAACATGAAAACAATGGTATCAACCAAAATGGTTGAAATGATTATTCACTAAGAAACACTAAGCTCTCACATCTCGGGACATGGACATAATGAAATTTGGAAACTTTGAATATTGGCCATTACAGTTATTGAAAGAATGGAGAGAATCACATACTTGTTTGACAGCAAAACCGTTTTTAATGTGGATCAGTTTTCTTTATGTGATCTAGTGCTGAGAACAATCCAGCATTTTAGATGTGCATCACTGTTTGAATCAACCTGACTTCTTGTTTTCCTAAATAGCCATGTCAATTAAAAGGCAACCAGGAAGAGTTCTTCTTGGTTCCTGTTCATCAGACAAAGGTTGTATTGTCAAGATAACGTGTCGTCATCTGTTTTTCACTCTGTTTAAAAGTAGAAAATACAATGCTACACCACCTTAGCAGAGGCAGAATAGTATATTGACTGGAAAAACAGAGGAGTTGATTTCTAATCTTGACCAAGCTGCAATCTCTCGTGTTACAATATGAGGCTTATACTGTACTATAGTGAAAGAAAAATGCAGTTTTTTGAGTGTGTACTTGAGGCTAACAGCAAAAGCCAAGGACTCTCCTTTAGTTCCCATATTACAAAGTTTTTACAGCAAAGATAAACATGTATAAAGCCTGGTTCAAAAAAGGGTTTAGGTCTCAATAGCTAATTTTATATCTTGTAAAAACTGTGCGGAGCAACTTTCATAGCTGAACTGTTTGTTTTTTTTCTATGTAAAGTTATGCTCACATTTGCTTAAATTAAGACTTGGCTTATTTGATTGACAGGTGGGCACGTTGTACCTCTTTGCCTGTTTCTAGACTAATCAAAAGTTAGCTTTCCAATAGGGCAGTGTTGTCGAAGGGCTTCAAAACACCACTTCAGGAACTAATAGGTGACGTCAGTGAGACTACAAACAACACAGGATGAAGTTACAAGTTATCTGCTTTTGTTATTTAGCTAGTTGGAGATTTTTTCAAAATTGTGCATATTGGTTTTTCAAGACTTGGATGAAAAATTTGATGTCACTCTATGACATGAAGCTAAAGCCAAGAACCAACTAGCTTAGCTTAGCCTTTAGTCTCAAGGCAGTGAAAACAGTTTGCCAAACCAAAAAGTGCCTTTGCTTAAGCAAACCAACATGTTTTGTTATTTTCATTCATTTACACTGAGTCCTGTAAAAACCACAAGTTTACATGGTAACTGTATTGTAAGCATTTTTTGACCAATGATAGTCTGGCATCCTGACTTTTCAGTGTCTTGTTGATGCAGTGAAGTCGCCAGTTCAAGTCTATCACAGAAAAACACGTTAAACCACAAAACCACATTTCTGCCACAGACTATAGAAACAAGATGAAATGTGTCAGGAGCGTTAGCCCTTAAGAGGTGCTGCTGGTTAGCGCAGTTTTAGCCTGTGGACATATAAGGCTCGCTGTTCCCCCTTCTGTCTTTATTTTTTAAAAGCCAGGCCAGTCACCACACTTAAAACAGAGACGTGAGCAGCAGTGGACATTAAGTTCAATGTTTTAAAGATCTCTGGCCCAACCCTTGTAACCACAGGTCCATTACTTTTAATTCAGAAAATAACAAATAACAGTCAGCAGTTTACTCTTGAACCAGTCTAATCCAAAGTTATTTAACTTTTTCTAATTCCTTGAGTTCTTCTTATATAACATATTCCATATTGTATCCCTATGTTTAATTGTTCTTGTTTATTTACCATGCTGGTATCTGTAGGAGTCGACTTTATAGTTGATATTAATATGAGGCTGTGATGGAGCTCTCATTGTTTGATCACCCAGTGAAACTGTGACACATGCACACTTATGGAACATATTGTTTGGACCGCAGGAACTTTTAAAAGTTCTAGGAGCTGTTGGAGCCCTCCCCAATTTTTATTGATTTTGCACTGCAGGAACTATGAACTATTTCACTTTCTAGAACCCCCGTTTAGAGTGGGCCACTGAAACCTGCAGTCAGCTGAAGAATCGATCAAACCTCCTTTGTGCAGGGCTCGACATTATAACTGACCTGCTGTTGGAGGTTTAGAACGTCTTCTTCAAGAAATGTTTCTATAAAATGGAATAAGTGTAGCAAGTGACCACAGCTAGTAGCATCCCATGATTACATTTGGTGACAAATCCTCATCTCTATAAGTACCACAGATGCTTTAAATAGTTTAAACATCTTTGCAACCATCTTAAATGACTGCAGTGAGAGAATAATAGAAAGATCATAATGCAATAACTTTATGTTCAAACTGATGATAAATCAGTAACTTCTGCTTGAGTTGATATACAGCCATTCATTAACTTAAAGTGACACGCCCAGCAATGTGAAAGCAGCTTGTGTACAGAGAGCTGAGCTGAGCACACGAGTCCTCATGGAGACTGATTCAGAGCAGAGAAAGTCAAATTTGATTCTGAGGTAACTAAAGACATTTTAATAAACTGTGCCGATGCTCTTTGTGACACATCGAGAGCAACAGGAAAAGCTGTTACCTCGGTTTTCACTTCACTTGAAGTAAAGTTTGACATCATTGCTTGTAGTGTAAGTTTCATAACAAAATGTTACCAATTCAATCCCCATGATAAATGTTGAAAACACTCACTGCACATGTCGCTCTCTGTTTGCCAGAAAATAGAGCTGCTTTTAAAAAGAAAATCTGAAAAGTTCAAGAAATCTTTTCATCCAGCACCAGCTGAATACCTTTCCTCTGAAGCAGTTCTCCATTGAAAATATCACTTTTGTGCGACTTCTCAATCTGAGGATCTTTGTTTCTGTGGCACTAAATAAATATGACTGACTTTGACTGTGATCTTTCTCTCTGATGGAGAGAAACGCTGTGTCTGTATGAGCACATCAAAGCTGTTTTATCCCACTGTTAGCTGCTTGTACTGTCTGTGACTTAATAAAGACAAAAACATTAGAGAGGAGAGACAGCATCTGAATCAGCTCACACTTTGAAAATATCTAAGTCGGTGTTAAAAATGTATTTTCCACTATGACAAAAAGAGAGAGGGAGGGAAGAATGTGATGGTTTGTTTTGCACAGATTGAAATGTTTTGAGCAAAGTTTTCTTGAATGAAGGGCAACAGCCGACTGAAATAAATCCAGAACGGCTTCAGGAAGCTCAAACTTGGATGAAGTGACTCAAGGAGGGGTAGTTTGTTTGACTCAACACACACATATATCTATGTGTTTAAATAGAACAGGTCACATGATGAGTGGTCAGTGCTTCATCACAGGCATGCTGGGGAAAACAGATGGAGTCTGCAGGGCACCCCAAAACTCTGCAGACTCCAGAGGTATTCTGAAACATTGTGTGTAGCCCCCCCTGCACATTCTTTGAACCTTTTTTTGCCCCAAACAAACATGGAGGTAGTGTGTCATTCCAGCCTCAGCTATGTGATCCCCTCCCCCATGTTTTGCTCCTCTCCCTCCCTCCCTCTCTCTCTCTTTTGTGTGTGCCTTCGCTTTAGGGATGTGTTTTAAACTGTATCCACTGTGCAGAGAGACAAAGTGGATTCATATGATGACTCTTGTGATTTGTCTGCTGGTGTGCTTCTTTCGAAAACAAGCCTTTAATAGTTTAATCTGTGAAATCTTGTTATCTCGGGATCCTGCTGAGTTTTCCTCACACAAATGATTCCTCCCCCAGGAAGGGAGATTTCTTGATGACTCATTTTCTCCGTGCATGTGGCTTTCTGTCTCTCGAGGGGGGTGTACAGCTGCCCCCTCAGCTGGCTCAGAACAGATACCAGACTACACAAACTGAACACTCCTTAATAAGCACTCTGCTTCCCTGCCGTCCGTTTGCACAGTGTAACACCACGACATTCAAAATGGATGTTTATGACTATGTGAATAACCACAATGATATATATATGGTTATTACAGGATGTGGGAGGGTTGTTAAAGGTGCAATCTACCTAAAAGTACAGCCAGGTGCAGGGTACTCTGTCACATGCCGGATTGAAAAATCTGATACTTTTAACAAAATAACATCTTTGGGATTGTCAGAGCAATCCAATCTATTAAATAGACATTTGTATATTTTACATGTAATAAAACTTGAATGTGTGCTGATAAAGGTCTGAATGCAAAGCAGCTAAAAGGCCCAACGTGTGCTTTAGAGGGGTGGGCCTTTTTTCCCCTTCCACTTCAATAACACTGTAGTCAATGAAGCTTATGGAAAATCTCTCAACTTTTCTCCTGAAAAACAGTCAATATTTCCCACTCCGACGAATGGTTGTCACAACTGATTGCTTACTTCATCCCTTCAAATGTATGCTTTGGAAAGATTTGTATGGTCACTGTCTCATGCGGGACATATTAAGGTTTGAAGAAGAAGGTCTTTTTTAATGCCTCACCCAGCCACGAGGCTTCTCACAAAAAAACAATGACTCAGATGATCCGTCACACTGGTAGTTATGGTTTGGCTTCATTTCAACAAGTAAAACTATTTCATTGTTTATAGAAACCATTGTTGCCATAGTCTATTTTTTTTAAGAAGCATTGACTTTATAACTTGCAGGACAAAACACTTCTTGAGAGTTATTTTAAATGTCCTCTAAAGTATGTATAACCTAAGGGCGCGGTCACACTGGCCATCTGTGTTAGCAAGTGTGTCATCTGCTCTATTTTGTTAAGCTAATAGCTACACTGCTGCAGTGTAGCTCAGTGATTTTAAATACTGAAACAATGGTCAGCCCAAATCATGACAAACCCACCTACCCTCCTTCATAATACTGTCAGCTGTCTTATAACAATGTGCTGCCACCTGTGATGTTGCTTCTGAGAACGACGTGGTACAGGCATTGACCAAAGGGTCAGCTTGTAAGGAGACCAAAACATGTTTACAGTTTAAAGACCTATGCTGTTCATTTTTTCTTGTGTGGACGCACCACCAGATTTGATTTAATGTCAGGCCTTAAACTGTCCCCTTAGAAAACACTTCAGTGTTCTCTTCAACTTCACTTTGGTTATAAACATGGCTACAAACATCCACAGCAGTTCAGCTGTCCTGCCCTCTTGCACGCACAGGGGACAGAAAGCATGCACACAGTTGTTTGGGGCTTATATCTAATTCTAATCTCTGTCTGTGCAACAGCAAAGTGTGGACCTGACAAAGCGCTTTCTGATTGGCTAACAAACCTCTTTCTCATCAGAGTCACTCAGACAGACACAGACTGAAACTACAAAGTCTGGCACTCACATCACAGCTGCTGCAACACTCTCAGGATGTTGTGACCAACTTCCTCACTGAACGGCCCCACTATTTGGTTGTATGTTACTATGGAAACCATGGATGTCTTTAAATAGAGTATACAACTGCCAAGCTCAGTTAATTCCCCCATTTATTACTGTTAGAGGAAATTAAAAAATGTATTTAACCCTTTTTAAAGAGTTATGGGTTAATTTAACCCTAAGTGGAACCAAACAGTATCTTGAATCATCATCCTGGGTTAGTGGGTTTTCACTGCGTGTCCATATATGGCAGTGGCTGCGTTGCACTTTTGACAATAAAAGAATGGTTTACACTTCTTTGAATGGTTTCCAAACGAACTATTGGGGTTCAAAGAGTCTTAAATAATTGTATATGCAGAAAAGAGCGAAATATATTTCTCTTTGTTCACACTGCCTCTTCTTAGGCTATAAAGCTGTGTTTCCGTTAGAGTGGAAAGTAACGGTTCATTCCGTCGGCAGCCTTAATTGAGGCATCAGATGACCGTGCTGTAATCTGTGCTGTGCTGATTCACTGGAAGACAGTAGGTTTTGACGTACCTGAACGGTTGTGGTCGGAGAGACGGACGGAGAGACGGACCGGTTTGGACCTGACTGAGCCGCGGTGAGTGCTTCAAGCTGCAGCGGGAGTAGAGAGGTGTCGAGTCGGCGGGGCGGGGGAGCTCGGAGCCGCTGTATATGCTGGTAAACCGGGACACTCCCTGTTATGACACACCCCTGGTCCGGCTGCTGCACCGCCTGCAGAGGCATGGCAAATCTGCGCACACACACGAACACTGATCTCTGTCTCTCTGTCTCTCACCTGCCTCTTCAAATGACCGCTCAGACTACTTTAGTGAAACTGTTTCAGGTATTTGAAATGTGTTATAAAGGTTATCATTTTATTTTAGGCCTTTTATTTCTGGTGCCTGTGTTGGCTATATAGGCTATTCAATTTCAAAGTGTGTTTTTATTAAAATTGTGCATTGATAATCATGTAAATTACTGCCAAAATTTAGATATTTAGTTTTAATTTAAAGCTCAAGTGTTTGAATAAATTGGTTTCTTTCATTCAGGGATATGTTTGTGACTGCCAGGATTACGTGCAGATTACGACTGCACTTCCGGCTTCCACCTCCAAACACACAGTTTGCATCTGTACAACACTGCCTCTGCCTGGTCTTACTGTAGGCCTACCACCACATGCTAACAAGGCTGACCTATAGGCCTACACAGGGCCGCCCCTGGCCAAATTGGGGCCCTAAGCAGAATTTTATTTTGAGGAAATGCCATTTAGGTTTACAATCTTTATTAGTAGGAACACATAAAATGAATGTTGGTGAGATATACTGATTTGATGGGGGGTTATGTTTTTGAAGAAAAGGATCAAATTCCTTCAAAAGCTCCATGCACGCAAGAAAATTCCCTCTGCTTGTGCTGTCTCTACCTTCATCATGGCCACGAAAAGGGAGTCCCTGTCTCCCTAACATAGAAGTGACTGCAACAATTTGCTTGAGATACTCTCTTCTCTCTACTATCTCACTCACATTTGCAGATGCTATCATCTGTGCAATGTTTCCCTGTTTGCTAGTTGCCTGGTAGCTTTTCCATGCAACGACATTGTCCTTATGTGTTTGTGCCATCTCATGCTTGCCAATGATGACTAAAGCTTTCTTCCAGTTCTTGCAACCACTACTGACCAAACTATCATGTTTGATGTTTTTGCCGAACACTCTACATGGGAAGCAGAAAGCTGTATTCTGGTTGACTGTATATTCTAACCAGCTGTGGTGAAATGCTCGTTTCTGCGTACCAAAACTATCTTGTGGGTAGCTCTTCAGCTTTATCTGTCTGGGCCCTGTGTCTTTGTCACCTAAATCAAACCCTGTAGTGGAGTAGGTTGCTGCAGCTGCTTCATCATTTTCACTCTCTTGGTCTGTTTGCTCTCCTCTCTCTGTGATAACTTGATCCATCTCTGGATCCCCTTGCTCTCTCTGACTTGACCTTGCCTGTTGATCTTTTTCTCCCTCAGCATCTCCTTCTGCCTGATTCTTCAAGATACACTGAAACACAATGATTTTAAAAATGGAAAGAGTAAAGAGGGTGGTGTTGAGGGGTTTGGGTTGGTGGGGCAGACGTAGGAGGGGCTTGTGAGTCTCTGAGGCTTCTGGAGGAATGATTGGTTGTCCATTCATAGATGCCCCATGCAGGAACACTGAAAACACAGAGGAGTCCTGCGCTGTGAAAAAGATTCATAAGACATGTGTTAGTGTGGACATAGTATTACAACCTTTGCATGATATCTTTACCTATAATAAAAAGAATACACATATGTAAAGTCATCTTAAGTTTATCAGCACTTACTTTGCTGTGTGACAGCAAGGTGCCCATCGCTCTCCAGCTGGTCCTGTAGTCATCCATCCTTCACATCTGCTCTGGAGTAAACACGTCTTCTGTTGCCATGGGAATCTTGGGTGTCGAGTCTTGGCCTTCTCCATCGTCTCGTCTTGTGATGATTCACTAGGGAGGTGCTGAAGAAAAGGAGTACACGCACAGCCTCTGGGATGGCCTTGCAAGTATGGCACAACACCAGGTTAAGTTCATGAGCATAACAATGCACATAGATAGCTTCAGGATGGAGCCTTCTAAAATGTGCTTGTACACCTCCAGTGGACCCACTCATGATGGCTGCACCATCATATGTTTGGTACATCTGAGAAGCAAACAAACAACAGTATAACTAAGTGGCTAAAGACAGCATTTGCTTTTTATTTTAAAAAAAAGTGGATATGAACATTAGATTTCTAATGTTAGACAGTATAAACTTACCTCTGTCTGCTAGTCACCCTACACCTAATTTATAAAACATGGTTAAGTGCAACACAGTGAGGACAATAAACAATGTTTAATTACCTGTGCATGGAATTATCAGCCGTCTTTAGAAACTATTGCTATTAAATATTACCTTACCTTTGTCTGGTATAGCCACCTGGACCGTATATACAAATACACAACAACATAACAAAGTAAGAAAGAGTAACTATCTCTGAGTCTGCACGATTCCAGAAGTTGATTTAAACTATCAAAAATCGTGCCTAATGCTTGTACAGTACTTGCAGCTGTTAAGGTTGCCTAACAGCATTGTCTACCAGACATGTGGAAAGGTTTCTTGGGCTTTGAAAAGTCCTGCCAGACACAAAGATTCCACTTTTCACTTCCAGGAGGAATCAGGGCTGTCATCCAAATCAGAATAGCTGTCATCAACCACAGGGGGATACTCCCAGAATCCTTGTCTTCTGTAGGAGCCTGAGGTGGATGGAGTGGAGTCCATGTAGCTCTCCTCCCTGATCCTCTTGGTGGAGGAGCTGAGACCTGAGGTTGAGGGAGCACTCTCCTCGTAGCATTCCTCACAGTCACACCTGGGCCTCTTACTACTTACCTGCTCTGTGAGGATCTCCTCCCTGCTCCTCTTGGTGGAGGAGCTGAGGCCTGAGGTTGAGGGAGCACTATCTTCTGATCTTGAAGGTGAGGTAGGATCTTCTTCCTGTGGATGTCGGACAGTCAGCAGCTGAGGAGGAGCATCAGGAACAGGAGGAGACACCAGCTGCCATCTCCGGTAGAAATCCTCCGGGACCTGCTGGTCCATCGGGGAGAGAGATCTGTTGTCCTCCTCTTCATCTTCATCCTCGAGGTCCTCTTCAGAGTCATACATGGATTCATACCCAGAATCCTCACTGAGCGAGTCTGAAGAGTCCTCCTCGTCCTCGCTCTCCTCTTCATTCTCCTCTTTGCACTCCTCTTCCTGCTCCTCTTCGCTCACCTCATCTTCATCCTCAGAGGACACTGGAGGAATGTCCCCTGGTCTACCTACCTCTTCCTCTGCTTACATGTCATCCGAAATCCAGATTACTTCCTCCTCATCACCAGAGGACACTGAACAAATGTCCACTGGTATACCTACCTCTACCTGGTCCTCCTCCTCGTCATCCAAGACCCAGATGACTTCCTCTCCATCACCAAATGTCCTCTGGTATACCTACCTCTACCTCCTCCTCCTCCTCCTCCTCCTCGTCATCCAAGACCCAGATGACTTCCTCTCCATCGCCAGAGGACACTGGGGGAGTGTCCTCTGGTATACCTACCTCTACCTCAGAATCATCGTCGTCCACGATCCTGATGCTGATCATCTCGGGGAGGCTGTCTGGTGCAGGACGTACCACTGAGGGAGACAAAAATAAAGCATCAGTATACCTGATTTCAAAATGTAACAACCTCTGATTAAATAACAACATCTGTGTAAAGTTAGCACTTCATTTGTCTGTATACTGACTAAGATTGCAGCCTAAACAATCCCAAACCAGCCACAAACCTTAGGCCCTTTAACAGTGATACAAAATATTGTGACGCTCTACTTTGATGATTTTTTTAAGCTGCGTTCATGCAACACTTGATGGAAGCCATACTTTTTTTCTGCTGGGAAAACCATACATACAAGGATGTTCATATATATACGTCAGAAGACCCAGGTTATAAACTAGAAAGCTACAATTTGGTCATTTTTTAAAGCCTTTTATAGATTAGTACTGTTTTACTGGTGTATTTACATACATGATGGATAAACAAACATAACACTGACAAATGCTACAATTCTAGGATTTTCTAAAAATAGGCAAAATAAAGTCTACTTAGAAGAATCTCCAACCAGATCAGAGCTTTTATATAGAAGGGACTATTTGAAGAGTAGCTGGTTTGCCTGAGTTAGCAAATATTTTTGTATCAAAATTGCTTATGATGATAGGCCACTGTATCAAATTTGAGTCAATTTGATTTAATAAAAAACGCAATTGAAAGCATGAATTATGACATTGAACTCAAATATAGTAGGCCTAAATGAATATAAAACCCATGATCGTAATTTGATGTAATGAGAACAGCTTGAAAATAAAAGCACAAGATAATTCAATATTATCTCCATCAAAACAAAAGTGCTGAATCACCCCGACACTTCCTAATTAATTCCATAATTGGCGCGCTAAGAATTCAGACATTACAGAAATCAAAAGATTTTTTACACAGGAAAAACAGTGAGAAAATCAAAGTTCACCAAACATTAGTTTTTTCATTGAGGCCTAATAACATCATGAGAGCTCTTGACTTTAAATCTCAAATTTATAAAAAGGTTTGACTGATAAAACGTTAGAGCGTTTATGGAGATTAATAAATTAATCAGTGAAATGTCAATGGTAAAAAAAAAAAAGGTCACATTTGACATACCTCCACCGCTGTCAGACACGTGTTGGGCGGACAGGTGCTCCTCGTCCATCACCGGTCCGCTGAAGGCGATCTCCGAGCTCTTCGGTGACCCTGATAGGTGTCCCACTGAGTCCAAGAAGTTCTTTTCTTTCCTGTTGTTTTAGAAGAAGTGTTCTTGTAGAAGATATTGATGCAGCGCTTTTAAATAGTTAGCTTTCCAGCAAGGTCTTGCAAAAGGTCAACTCTCGTCAAAGTTCAATTGCAAAAGGGGAAAGTTGAACGGTCTGCGGCCCTTATATAGCCTCGGTTGGTTGTTACCATGGTGTTTGATGACGCGCGTGCGTGAGTGCGTGTAAACTGGTGCGGACAACAGCATGAGCCAGAAGAGATGATAATGTGGCCTCTTAAGAGAAAACTTCTTAAATACTCCTTCATTGATTGAGGGACTACAGTTTCCACTTTTGATCTATTCCTCTAGGGTTTTTTTTTTAATTGTTTTTATTAAATGTTTTAATTGGGGTCATTATGAAATCTAAAAAGTAAAGGTTTGACTGATAAAACGTTAGAGCGTTTATGGAAATTGATAAATTAATCAGTGAAATGTCAATGGTAAAAAAAAAGGTCACATTTGACATACCTCCATACAGTAATGCAGACTTTGCATGGTGCAAAGTAGATGAGCTCACCAATAATCAACACTGCTTCAGTGAGCCAAAGATAAAGAACCTAGTCTGTATAATGTCATGTATTCAAGCTGCTGTGAGTGGTTGCCCTTCCTTGATATGGAGCAAAGCTCTGTGAGATTCAAACTTTTCTCAAGCAAACGATGCTCACTAAATACACATTTTTATAATTAAAGGTCCATTCCATTAGTAACATCATATTAATAACACCATGAGTTTAAGGAGTTTACCTGCATGAGAATTTGTTTTAGCAGATGAATTATCTGTTCTAGATTTATGATGCTATTTTGAGACACTGTTCCTGACCACAAAAAAATCGGAAGTTGATGTAAGCCAGGGGAACTGTGATTATGCAAATATGATAAAATGATATAAATATATCATTATGCAGATATATTATCTCTGTTTTCCATCGAAAGAAATGGATTTATTGGGTTAGCCTAAGTGATTAAAAGGAAATACAAAAAATAATCCTATCAACTCTTATAGAATCCTAAAAGTGTGATACAAATATAATCTCTATAGTGCTAAACTTTAATTTGTGCATAATGTGATTGTTATTTCTGCATCGAGAGCCTCAAAGCATCCAACAAAAATCAACATTTTCAGTTTTGACTTACATTGTTATAAATAACAAAACTATTGCACAGTTTATACATTGTTGTTTTTCAATGTTTCCATCTTATAAACAACTAAAGGAGCTCCGGGCATGAACAACATTATAAGTATAATGTTATACAAAACTATGATCCAGAGCTTGATAATGACATGGCCATCTGCAACATAATCTTCACATTTCCTTTTGGAAGTCAGTAAAAAGTCCCTGTAGATCTTTTGGATGAAAGTTGGCAGGCAGAATACTTCACTCTTCGTTATCAGGAAGCAGTTATATTTTTTTGACCATGTGCTCCACTGATGAATAATGGTGCAGACTCGTAGCATTGTAAAAGCTTTTTGTTATTGTGGGTAGTGGTAACTGAAATCTTGAAAAACAATGTTATATTGCTGAAAATGTATTCTGTATTCAGTCTTTCTTCTGCCTTCTGTTTGGTTAACTTGGGCACTACTTCTACATACAACAACTACAAAACTGTTACATGGTAAATGTTAGTATTCTAAATAGATTTAGGGGTTCTTTGTTGTCTGAAGAATAGATGTTAACCCACGGCCACTGCGGCAAGGACTATAGCCCCTTTACGTGGGACAGGTGACATAACCACTAGGCTACTGGTGCCTCAGATACCCAAATTCAAAATTTGGATTACAACAGAAAAATAACTTAATATTTTGTTCTCATATCAGTGCTAAAGGGCTGGTGTAGTTTTACAATAAGTACCAAAAAATATTTTTACTCTTAAATTTGGTGAGAAAGCACACAATCAGATATTCTAAGTGCTTTTAGGTGACATCAAAACTGTTTACACAAATGTTGAAATCCAACTGTTTTTAACATCCATTTCTGAAGCTAATGGGGATTCAAATAAACAAACAAACAAAAACAAACAAACATTAAATCATCTAAGGATCTTTCTTGAATTAATTTTATGCCAAAAAAAACTATTATTGGAAAGAGAGATAAATTATTTCATCCCTTAATATTAAGAATTATACGTATTAACGTTGCAGCCCTTTACCTGCATGTTAACCAAAGCTTTCTACCCCTTGCTGCCCTCTAGTGGACACAGCTGTGTAATAGAGTTTGGTTTGTAATCATCCTTCCTACTGGCAAAGCATTCTCTCCCAAACAAACATGAGACTGCTCTTTTGGACAACAAAGTAAATAAAAGGAAAGAGAGCATGCTGCTCAACTGAGAAGGTACATTGATATATGCATCGCATAATTAACTCTCAGTAACATGATTTATCACTCAGACTTTACTCTTTATAGTCATCATCTATGTTATTCATTACTTATTTTGACATTTAAAATGTATGCTGTAATAAAGAGCAGCTGTTTCAAAAACAATGGGATTTTTCTCTGTGTTTCTTTTTGACAGTCCAAATATGGTAACAACATGTTGCACAAGGGCAGCAGGACAAATATTTTCAGTCTCCTATGGGGTAATGTTATATTGCTTAAAACAGATACTGTGTGTTGCTGTAATACACTCACTGATATCTATGCTAACATTTTCTTAAGTTTGGAAACTATAAATGATGCATAAGGGCTTCAAGAAATTGATAAAAAGAACAAATGTGAGAATTGTTTTTGTGTCTTGTTGCATCAGACAACATCTAGAGCTGCAAACAGGAAGTCCAACAACCCCCAATAGACAGAGCTGTACACTAGAGGTTTAAACATGAGTTGAACTTTAGCATTCCCAAACTACAAATTATAACAATATTTTCTCCATGCATCTGTATGACTATCATTAGTTTCCTTGCAAATACATGTTATATCAGATTGTTTTGATTTGCTAAAATGACAAGAGTATTTCAAGTTTTTTCATGGTTCCCAAAGGTGAATTCTGTCACAGGTAAAAGCCTCGCTTTAGTGCCACAGTGAGGTTCACGTTTGTGTTTTTAAATAAATTATCTTCACAACTATTGTGGTGGCATGCCAAGGAACTGGTTTACATACATGTTCCCCTTGTGATTATTTTTTGAGTGATCCTTTTACTTTCAGAATACTGCTGGGAAAACATTTTAAGGAGGTCTGAAGAGATGCCTGCAAAATTGAATTGTATCAGCCGCAGCTGTGCTTTCTGTCTTAGTGAGGTACTGTGTGTGCATTAAGCCAGCAGATCATTGCAAAATCTAAGGCTCAAACATGATTCTCATTACCTGCTCTGCTTTCCTTTTCTTTCTGTGTTGAAACCTTTCTGCTGTCTGTCAATCTGTGATGAGGGGCAGGTGCTGGTTGTTGAGGTAGATTGAGGGTTACTTCTTTGGAAATGTCAATTACAGGGTTTGAAATCATTGACAGGTGAAGCAGGTCAAGAAGCAACATCTTGGAGTGTATTGACAGCTTCAGAGACTAATATTATAGCAGTTTGCACTACTCCAACTGAGCAATTGCTCCATCTCACTTTATTTCCCCCGTGGGCTTTCCAGTTGATGGTATTCGTCCCTTTCCTGCATTTCTCAGAGAGCTGCAGCTGTATTCCTCTGTTCTTCAGTGGGCTTACTTCCTCTGGCAGAAATAAAGGATCTGAAGTATCCATGTGGGTGGTGAAACTATCCCTTACACATCTGAAGGCCTCTGTGTGTGTGTGGCACTTTTTTAGACATCATACAAAGCTCTTCAGTCCCCCTCCAGAGTCCACCAGCAGCATGTGGTTCCTTTATAGGACACATGACTTACTAAAGATAATGCAAAGAGAAGAGAAATTTCTTTTTTCAGAAATTCTGACAGACATTATAAGAGATGGCAGTGTGCAGTCAGGATTGTGATTTTCATACATGACAATAAATGGTTAGGGACATGTGTATGCTTTATATCACACAGTCCTAACAGCGGCCCTTTGCTCTTTTACTTTTCAGCTTCAATCTTTGCTTCTTGAAATGAGAACATTCAAGTCTATCCATGTTTCTGCAATGCGATATATTACTCAAGCCCACAAACACCAAAATGCTTTTAATTGCTATGATTGTCTTCAACATAGTCTTGAGACATTGGTTTTTGCCAAGCTGCAAAATATTGAGCCAGATCTCAATTTTTAAGAAAAGCCTGAAGTTAATACATTTTGGCATTTCACAACTACATTGTTGTTGTTTTTCTCCACATAAACATATATAACTACCTCTGCAACAGCCCACATTGTATCTGTACTGTGTGTACTGTAAAACCACAGTAAAGAAACAACAGAATATACAGTTTCACTGAACCTATCCTGTCATTTCTCTGTCAGGAACACGCTGAAGACACATGTAAGATTATATTGAAGGTTTTATTAAAACATAAGTTAGCATAGCTTAGCATTGAATTTGTGTGTCATGAAAGTAGGTGTGGATAGGTGGATATGCAACAATAATTATGTTTATGATGATGCTTGGGCTTACTCGTGTTTAAGATGAAAATAAGACTGCAAACACTCATTTGCTGAGCATCTTTTCCTGGTTGTTTACTGTTCAAATACATACTGATATCACTAAAACTATCTTTTAAAGTACTTCACTGGAAAGTAAATAATATTGACTCTGTCATTTCAAGGTGTCTACGAAGGGTCCAAGTTATTTCTCCATCTTTGAGAACTTCAACCAAGTCCAGTTGCCTTTTTGATTTCATTTTGAGTAGTCATAAAGATTAGCCCATAGTTAAAGTTAGGGGGAAGTAAATCAGAATCAGAACAAACTTCATTAGCCAGTAACTCTCATTATACTTACAGATAGTGAACAAATGTATCAGGGTAGTGTAGGCTAATACAGATAAGACTAGGATTACCAACATTTGATGAAGCAAATATACATGCAAGAGTTAGGTGTACAGTCTCGACCTATCTATCATATCTGAAAGTTACACTGTATTCAGCTCTCTAGTGCAAGAGTTCATAACAGTGCAAAGCAGACAGTAGCTGTATCTACACAGGTGGTTTTATTTTTTTATTTATGCCATATTGTTGAAGAGAGCTGTCTCAGTAGTCCTACCTAAAGTCTGCTTAGACATAACAAACCCATAAGAAACTTTAAAGACCACAACTTTAAAGATCTAAATTGATATTAGGAGAGTTGGCTGATATGAAGTCTCAGTAAAATGGATATGCCTACTTCATGAAGCAAATGTTAAAAAAGGACATTGTCTTTTTTTTTTTCAAGATTCTCCTTTCAAATAAACTATTTATAGCTCTCTTAAGCTGAATCAAAGGTGTCACTGATTGTGTATTATAGTATAAACTGTCTCCATCCCTATAGGTGCTCTCACACTGCTGATGTAGCCTCTTATTATTATTATTATTATAATTATTATAATTATTATACCTCTAACAGAACCCCGTTTGGTTCCGTTTGGTTCTGTTAGAAAGAGACAAGAGAGGGGTGGGGAGAAGTGAGTTGTGGGATGCGGCAGGAGAGACAGAGAGAGATACACA
>NC_089211.1:1372500-1380000 GCF_963930695.1 Labrus bergylta | reverse complement strand
AGGGGTAGGGGTAGGGTAAGGGTTAGGGTTAGGGTTAGAGTTAGGGTTAGCGAGTGTATCCTGGCAAAGACAGGCAGCAGCACAATTAACAATTATAGTTTCTGACAAACAGGGTAGGGTTAGGGTTAGGGTAGGGTAGGGTAGGGTAGGGTTAGGGTTAGGGTAAGGGTTAGGGTTACCCTTAGGGTTAGGGTCAGGGTAGGGGTTAGGGATAGGGTTAGGGTTAGGGTCAGGGTAGGGGTTAGGGTAGGGTCAGGGGTTAGGGTAAGGGTTAGGGTTAGGGCAGGGTTAGGGTTAGGGTAGGGTTAGGGTAAGGGTCAGGGTTAGGGTTAGGGTTAGGGTTAGGGGTTAGGGTTAGGGTTAGGGTTAGGGTCAGGGTCAGGGTCAGGGTCAGGGTCAGGGGTAGGGTAGGGTAGGGTTAGGGGTTAGGGTAGGGTCAGGGTTAGGGTAGGGTTAGGGCTAGGGTAGGGTTAGGGGTAGGGTTAGGGTTAGGGTTAGCGAGTGTATCCTGGCAAAGACAGGCAGCAGCACAATTAACAATTATAGTTTCTGACAAACAACGAGCTGTCTTACATACATACAGTATATAATAAAGGAACATATTAATTGAACATTCAAAGACACAAAATACCAAATTTACACAGCACATTTTTGTCAAGATCGCCCACAACCATAAAGAAGGTGAGGTGATCTTATTTTAAAGCACTTTCAGTTTAGAGCTCAAAACACAAAATGTGATGTATTATTTTTACATTCTCTGTACTTTGACAGACTATTATGACTATTATGTATATACCATAGTTTGTATTTCTCTTGGCTTATAGAGTACCATTCCACTACTTGTTTATCTTATTTTTAGATTTGTTGTTTTTTCTTAACCTTTATCATACACTTGAGGTATTTTTCGGCATTTTAAATGTATTAGGGTAGGGTTAGGGTTAGGGGTTAGGGTTAGGGTTAGGGCAAGGGTTAGGGTTACCCTTAGGGTTAGGGTCAGGGTAGGGGTTAGGGTAGGGTTAGGGGTTAGGGTAAGGGTTAGGGTTAGGGCAGGGTTAGGGTAGGGTTAGGGTTAGGGTTAGGGTAAGGGCTAGGGTAGGGGTAGGGGTAGGGGTAGGGTAAGGGTTAGGGTTAGGGTTAGAGTTAGGGTTAGCGAGTGTATCCTGGCAAAGACAGGCAGCAGCACAATTAACAATTATAGTTTCTGACAAACAGGGTAGGGTTAGGGTTAGGGTAGGGTAGGGTAGGGTAGGGTTAGGGTTAGGGTAAGGGTTAGGGTTACCCTTAGGGTTAGGGTCAGGGTAGGGGTTAGGGATAGGGTTAGGGTTAGGGTCAGGGTAGGGGTTAGGGTAGGGTCAGGGGTTAGGGTAAGGGTTAGGGTTAGGGCAGGGTTAGGGTTAGGGTAGGGTTAGGGTAAGGGTCAGGGTTAGGGTTAGGGTTAGGGTTAGGGGTTAGGGTTAGGGTTAGGGTTAGGGTCAGGGTCAGGGTCAGGGTCAGGGTCAGGGGTAGGGTAGGGTTAGGGGTTAGGGTAGGGTCAGGGTTAGGGTAGGGTTAGGGCTAGGGTAGGGTTAGGGGTAGGGTTAGGGTTAGGGTTAGCGAGTGTATCCTGGCAAAGACAGGCAGCAGCACAATTAACAATTATAGTTTCTGACAAACAACGAGCTGTCTTACATACATACAGTATATAATAAAGGAACATATTAATTGAACATTCAAAGACACAAAATACCAAATTTACACAGCACATTTTTGTCAAGATCGCCCACAACCATAAAGAAGGTGAGGTGATCTTATTTTAAAGCACTTTCAGTTTAGAGCTCAAAACACAAAATGTGATGTATTATTTTTACATTCTCTGTACTTTGACAGACTATTATGACTATTATGTATATACCATAGTTTGTATTTCTCTTGGCTTATAGAGTACCATTCCACTACTTGTTTATCTTATTTTTAGATTTGTTGTTTTTTCTTAACCTTTATCATACACTTGAGGTATTTTTCGGCATTTTAAATGTATTAGGGTAGGGTTAGGGTTAGGGGTTAGGGTTAGGGTTAGGGCAAGGGTTAGGGTTACCCTTAGGGTTAGGGTCAGGGTAGGGGTTAGGGTAGGGTCAGGGGTTAGGGTAAGGGTTAGGGTTAGGGTTAGGGTTAGGGGTTAGGGTTAGGGTTAGGGTTAGGGTTAGGGTCAGGGTCAGGGTCAGGGGTAGGGTAGGGTAGGGTTAGGGGTTAGGGTAGGGTCAGGGTTAGGGTAGGGTTAGGGCTAGGGTAGGGTTAGGGGTAGGGTTAGGGTTAGGGTTAGCGAGTGTATCCTGGCAAAGACAGGCAGCAGCACAATTAACAATTATAGTTTCTGACAAACAACGAGCTGTCTTACATACATACAGTATATAATAAAGGAACATATTAATTGAACATTCAAAGACACAAAATACCAAATTTACACAGCACATTTTTGTCAAGATCGCCCACAACCATAAAGAAGGTGAGGTGATCTTATTTTAAAGCACTTTCAGTTTAGAGCTCAAAACACAAAATGTGATGTATTATTTTTACATTCTCTGTACTTTGACAGACTATTATGACTATTATGTATATACCATAGTTTGTATTTCTCTTGGCTTATAGAGTACCATTCCACTACTTGTTTATCTTATTTTTAGATTTGTTGTTTTTTCTTAACCTTTATCATACACTTGAGGTATTTTTCGGCATTTTAAATGTATTAGGGTAGGGTTAGGGTTAGGGGTTAGGGTTAGGGTTAGGGCAAGGGTTAGGGTTACCCTTAGGGTTAGGGTCAGGGTAGGGGTTAGGGTAGGGTTAGGGGTTAGGGTAAGGGTTAGGGTTAGGGCAGGGTTAGGGTTAGGGTAGGGTTAGGGTAAGGGTCAGGGTTAGGGTTAGGGTCAGGGTCAGGGTCAGGGTTAGGGTTAGGGTTAGGGGTAGGGGTAGGGGTAGGGTAGGGTTAGGGTTAGGGTTAGGGGTTAGGGTTAGCGAGTGTATCCTGGCAAAGACAGGCAGCAGCACAATTAACAATTATAGTTTCTGACAAACAACGAGCTGTCTTACATACATACAGTATATAATAAAGGAACATATTAATTGAACATTCAAAGACACAAAATATCAAATTTACACAGCACATTTTTGTCAAGATCGCCCACAACCATAAAGAAGGTGAGGTGATCTTATTTTAAAGCACTTTCAGTTTAGAGCTCAAAACACAAAATGTGATGTATTATTTTTACATTCTCTGTACTTTGACAGACTATTATGACTATTATGTATATACCATAGTTTGTATTTCTCTTGGCTTATAGAGTACCATTCCACTACTTGTTTATCTTATTTTTAGATTTGTTGTTTTTTCTTAACCTTTATCATACACTTGAGGTATTTTTCGGCATTTTAAATGTATTAGGGTAGGGTTAGGGTTAGGGGTTAGGGTTAGGGTTAGGGCAAGGGTTAGGGTTACCCTTAGGGTTAGGGTCAGGGTAGGGGTTAGGGTAGGGTTAGGGGTTAGGGTAAGGGTTAGGGTTAGGGCAGGGTTAGGGTAGGGTTAGGGTTAGGGTTAGGGTAAGGGCTAGGGTAGGGGTAGGGGTAGGGGTAGGGTAAGGGTTAGGGTTAGGGTTAGAGTTAGGGTTAGCGAGTGTATCCTGGCAAAGACAGGCAGCAGCACAATTAACAATTATAGTTTCTGACAAACAGGGTAGGGTTAGGGTTAGGGTAGGGTAGGGTAGGGTAGGGTTAGGGTTAGGGTAAGGGTTAGGGTTACCCTTAGGGTTAGGGTCAGGGTAGGGGTTAGGGATAGGGTTAGGGTTAGGGTCAGGGTAGGGGTTAGGGTAGGGTCAGGGGTTAGGGTAAGGGTTAGGGTTAGGGCAGGGTTAGGGTTAGGGTAGGGTTAGGGTAAGGGTCAGGGTTAGGGTTAGGGTTAGGGGTTAGGGTTAGGGTTAGGGTTAGGGTTAGGGTCAGGGTCAGGGTCAGGGTCAGGGTCAGGGGTAGGGTAGGGTAGGGTTAGGGGTTAGGGTAGGGTCAGGGTTAGGGTAGGGTTAGGGCTAGGGTAGGGTTAGGGGTAGGGTTAGGGTTAGGGTTAGCGAGTGTATCCTGGCAAAGACAGGCAGCAGCACAATTAACAATTATAGTTTCTGACAAACAACGAGCTGTCTTACATACATACAGTATATAATAAAGGAACATATTAATTGAACATTCAAAGACACAAAATACCAAATTTACACAGCACATTTTTGTCAAGATCGCCCACAACCATAAAGAAGGTGAGGTGATCTTATTTTAAAGCACTTTCAGTTTAGAGCTCAAAACACAAAATGTGATGTATTATTTTTACATTCTCTGTACTTTGACAGACTATTATGACTATTATGTATATACCATAGTTTGTATTTCTCTTGGCTTATAGAGTACCATTCCACTACTTGTTTATCTTATTTTTAGATTTGTTGTTTTTTCTTAACCTTTATCATACACTTGAGGTATTTTTCGGCATTTTAAATGTATTAGGGTAGGGTTAGGGTTAGGGGTTAGGGTTAGGGTTAGGGCAAGGGTTAGGGTTACCCTTAGGGTTAGGGTCAGGGTAGGGGTTAGGGTAGGGTTAGGGGTTAGGGTAAGGGTTAGGGTTAGGGCAGGGTTAGGGTAGGGTTAGGGTTAGGGTTAGGGTAAGGGCTAGGGTAGGGGTAGGGGTAGGGGTAGGGTAAGGGTTAGGGTTAGGGTTAGAGTTAGGGTTAGCGAGTGTATCCTGGCAAAGACAGGCAGCAGCACAATTAACAATTATAGTTTCTGACAAACAGGGTAGGGTTAGGGTTAGGGTAGGGTAGGGTAGGGTAGGGTTAGGGTTAGGGTAAGGGTTAGGGTTACCCTTAGGGTTAGGGTCAGGGTAGGGGTTAGGGATAGGGTTAGGGTTAGGGTCAGGGTAGGGGTTAGGGTAGGGTCAGGGGTTAGGGTAAGGGTTAGGGTTAGGGCAGGGTTAGGGTTAGGGTAGGGTTAGGGTAAGGGTCAGGGTTAGGGTTAGGGTTAGGGTTAGGGGTTAGGGTTAGGGTTAGGGTTAGGGTCAGGGTCAGGGTCAGGGTCAGGGTCAGGGGTAGGGTAGGGTAGGGTTAGGGGTTAGGGTAGGGTCAGGGTTAGGGTAGGGTTAGGGCTAGGGTAGGGTTAGGGGTAGGGTTAGGGTTAGGGTTAGCGAGTGTATCCTGGCAAAGACAGGCAGCAGCACAATTAACAATTATAGTTTCTGACAAACAACGAGCTGTCTTACATACATACAGTATATAATAAAGGAACATATTAATTGAACATTCAAAGACACAAAATACCAAATTTACACAGCACATTTTTGTCAAGATCGCCCACAACCATAAAGAAGGTGAGGTGATCTTATTTTAAAGCACTTTCAGTTTAGAGCTCAAAACACAAAATGTGATGTATTATTTTTACATTCTCTGTACTTTGACAGACTATTATGACTATTATGTATATACCATAGTTTGTATTTCTCTTGGCTTATAGAGTACCATTCCACTACTTGTTTATCTTATTTTTAGATTTGTTGTTTTTTCTTAACCTTTATCATACACTTGAGGTATTTTTCGGCATTTTAAATGTATTAGGGTAGGGTTAGGGTTAGGGGTTAGGGTTAGGGTTAGGGCAAGGGTTAGGGTTACCCTTAGGGTTAGGGTCAGGGTAGGGGTTAGGGTAGGGTTAGGGGTTAGGGTAAGGGTTAGGGTTAGGGCAGGGTTAGGGTAGGGTTAGGGTTAGGGTTAGGGTAAGGGCTAGGGTAGGGGTAGGGGTAGGGGTAGGGTAAGGGTTAGGGTTAGGGTTAGAGTTAGGGTTAGCGAGTGTATCCTGGCAAAGACAGGCAGCAGCACAATTAACAATTATAGTTTCTGACAAACAGGGTAGGGTTAGGGTTAGGGTAGGGTAGGGTAGGGTAGGGTTAGGGTTAGGGTAAGGGTTAGGGTTACCCTTAGGGTTAGGGTCAGGGTAGGGGTTAGGGATAGGGTTAGGGTTAGGGTCAGGGTAGGGGTTAGGGTAGGGTCAGGGGTTAGGGTAAGGGTTAGGGTTAGGGCAGGGTTAGGGTTAGGGTAGGGTTAGGGTAAGGGTCAGGGTTAGGGTTAGGGTTAGGGTTAGGGGTTAGGGTTAGGGTTAGGGTTAGGGTCAGGGTCAGGGTCAGGGTCAGGGTCAGGGGTAGGGTAGGGTAGGGTTAGGGGTTAGGGTAGGGTCAGGGTTAGGGTAGGGTTAGGGCTAGGGTAGGGTTAGGGGTAGGGTTAGGGTTAGGGTTAGCGAGTGTATCCTGGCAAAGACAGGCAGCAGCACAATTAACAATTATAGTTTCTGACAAACAACGAGCTGTCTTACATACATACAGTATATAATAAAGGAACATATTAATTGAACATTCAAAGACACAAAATACCAAATTTACACAGCACATTTTTGTCAAGATCGCCCACAACCATAAAGAAGGTGAGGTGATCTTATTTTAAAGCACTTTCAGTTTAGAGCTCAAAACACAAAATGTGATGTATTATTTTTACATTCTCTGTACTTTGACAGACTATTATGACTATTATGTATATACCATAGTTTGGGTAAGGGTAAGGGTTAGGGGTTAGGGTTAGGGTTAGGGCAGGGTTAGGGTTAGGGTAGGGTTAGGGTAAGGGTCAGGGTTAGGGTTAGGGTCAGGGTCAGGGTTAGGGTTAGGGGTAGGGTTAGGGGTAGGGTTAGGGGTAGGGGTAGGGGTAGGGGTAGGGTTAGGGTTAGGGTTAGGGGTTAGGGTTAGCGAGTGTATCCTGGCAAAGACAGGCAGCAGCACAATTAACAATTATAGTTTCTGACAAACAACGAGCTGTCTAACATACATACAGTATATAATAAAGGAACATATTAATTGAACATTCAAAGACACAAAATATCAAATTTACACAGCACATTTTTGTCAAGATCGCCCACAACCATAAAGAAGGTGAGGTGATCTTATTTTAAAGCACTTTCAGTTTAGAGCTCAAAACACAAAATGTGATGTATTATTTTTACATTCTCTGTACTTTGACAGACTATTATGACTATTATGTATATACCATAGTTTGTATTTCTCTTGGCTTATAGAGTACCATTCCACTACTTGTTTATCTTATTTTTAGATTTGTTGTTTTTTCTTAACCTTTATCATACACTTGAGGTATTTTTCGGCATTTTAAATGTATTAGGGTAGGGTTAGGGTTAGGGGTTAGGGTTAGGGTTAGGGCAAGGGTTAGGGTTACCCTTAGGGTTAGGGTCAGGGTAGGGGTTAGGGTTACCCTTAGGGTTAGGGTCAGGGTAGGGGTTAGGGTAGGGTCAGGGGTTAGGGTAAGGGTTAGGGTTAGGGCAGGGTTAGGGTTAGGGTAGGGTTAGGGTAAGGGTTAGGGTTAGGGTTAGGGTTAGGGTTAGGGTTAGGGTTAGGGTTAGGGTTAGGGTCAGGGTCAGGGTCAGGGGTAGGGTAGGGTAGGGTTAGGG
>NC_089211.1:1347500-1350000 GCF_963930695.1 Labrus bergylta | reverse complement strand
AAAATATCAAATTTACACAGCACATTTTTGTCAAGATCGCCCACAACCATAAAGAAGGTGTGGTGATCTTATTTTAAAGCACTTTCAGTTTAGAGCTCAAAACACAAAATGTGATGTATTATTTTTACATTCTCTGTACTTTGACAGACTATTATGACTATTATGTATATACCATAGTTTGTATTTCTCTTGGCTTATAGAGTACCATTCCACTACTTGTTTATCTTATTTTTAGATTTGTTGTTTTTTCTTAACCTTTATCATACACTTGAGGTATTTTTCGGCATTTTAAATGTATTAGGGTAGGGTTAGGGTTAGGGGTTAGGGTTAGGGTTAGGGCAAGGGTTAGGGTTACCCTTAGGGTTAGGGTCAGGGTAGGGGTTAGGGTTAGGGTTAGGGTTAGGGTCAGGGTAGGGGTTAGGGTAGGGTCAGGGGTTAGGGTAAGGGTTAGGGTTAGGGCAGGGTTAGGGTTAGGGTAGGGTTAGGGTAAGGGTCAGGGTTAGGGTTAGGGTTAGGGTTAGGGGTTAGGGTTAGGGTTAGGGTTAGGGTCAGGGTCAGGGTCAGGGTCAGGGGTAGGGTAGGGTAGGGTTAGGGGTTAGGGTAGGGTCAGGGTTAGGGTAGGGTTAGGGCTAGGGTAGGGTTAGGGGTAGGGTTAGGGTTAGGGTTAGCGAGTGTATCCTGGCAAAGACAGGCAGCAGCACAATTAACAATTATAGTTTCTGACAAACAACGAGCTGTCTTACATACATACAGTATATAATAAAGGAACATATTAATTGAACATTCAAAGACACAAAATACCAAATTTACACAGCACATTTTTGTCAAGATCGCCCACAACCATAAAGAAGGTGAGGTGATCTTATTTTAAAGCACTTTCAGTTTAGAGCTCAAAACACAAAATGTGATGTATTATTTTTACATTCTCTGTACTTTGACAGACTATTATGACTATTATGTATATACCATAGTTTGTATTTCTCTTGGCTTATAGAGTACCATTCCACTACTTGTTTATCTTATTTTTAGATTTGTTGTTTTTTCTTAACCTTTATCATACACTTGAGGTATTTTTCGGCATTTTAAATGTATTAGGGTAGGGTTAGGGTTAGGGGTTAGGGTTAGGGTTAGGGCAAGGGTTAGGGTTACCCTTAGGGTTAGGGTCAGGGTAGGGGTTAGGGTAGGGTTAGGGGTTAGGGTAAGGGTTAGGGTTAGGGCAGGGTTAGGGTAGGGTTAGGGTTAGGGTTAGGGTAAGGGCTAGGGTAGGGGTAGGGGTAGGGGTAGGGTAAGGGTTAGGGTTAGGGTTAGAGTTAGGGTTAGCGAGTGTATCCTGGCAAAGACAGGCAGCAGCACAATTAACAATTATAGTTTCTGACAAACAGGGTAGGGTTAGGGTTAGGGTAGGGTAGGGTAGGGTAGGGTTAGGGTTAGGGTAAGGGTTAGGGTTACCCTTAGGGTTAGGGTCAGGGTAGGGGTTAGGGATAGGGTTAGGGTTAGGGTCAGGGTAGGGGTTAGGGTAGGGTCAGGGGTTAGGGTAAGGGTTAGGGTTAGGGCAGGGTTAGGGTTAGGGTAGGGTTAGGGTAAGGGTCAGGGTTAGGGTTAGGGTTAGGGTTAGGGGTTAGGGTTAGGGTTAGGGTTAGGGTCAGGGTCAGGGTCAGGGTCAGGGTCAGGGGTAGGGTAGGGTTAGGGGTTAGGGTAGGGTCAGGGTTAGGGTAGGGTTAGGGCTAGGGTAGGGTTAGGGTTAGGGTTAGGGTTAGGGTTAGCGAGTGTATCCTGGCAAAGACAGGCAGCAGCACAATTAACAATTATAGTTTCTGACAAACAACGAGCTGTCTTACATACATACAGTATATAATAAAGGAACATATTAATTGAACATTCAAAGACACAAAATACCAAATTTACACAGCACATTTTTGTCAAGATCGCCCACAACCATAAAGAAGGTGAGGTGATCTTATTTTAAAGCACTTTCAGTTTAGAGCTCAAAACACAAAATGTGATGTATTATTTTTACATTCTCTGTACTTTGACAGACTATTATGACTATTATGTATATACCATAGTTTGGGTAAGGGTAAGGGTTAGGGGTTAGGGTTAGGGTTAGGGCAGGGTTAGGGTTAGGGTAGGGTTAGGGTAAGGGTCAGGGTTAGGGTTAGGGTCAGGGTCAGGGTTAGGGTTAGGGGTAGGGTTAGGGGTAGGGTTAGGGGTAGGGGTAGGGGTAGGGGTAGGGTTAGGGTTAGGGTTAGGGGTTAGGGTTAGCGAGTGTATCCTGGCAAAGACAGGCAGCAGCACAATTAACAATTATAGTTTCTGACAAACAACGAGCTGTCTAACATACATACAGTATATAATAAAGGAACATATTAATTGAACATTCAAAGACACAAAATATCAAATTTACACAGCACATTTTTGTCAAGATCGCCCACAACCATAAAGAAGGTGAGGTGATCTTATTTTAAAGCACTTTCAGTTTAGAGCTCAAAACACAAAATGT
>NC_089211.1:1332500-1335000 GCF_963930695.1 Labrus bergylta | reverse complement strand
GGGTCAGGGTCAGGGGTAGGGTAGGGTAGGGTTAGGGGTTAGGGTAGGGTCAGGGTTAGGGTAGGGTTAGGGCTAGGGTAGGGTTAGGGGTAGGGTTAGGGTTAGGGTTAGCGAGTGTATCCTGGCAAAGACAGGCAGCAGCACAATTAACAATTATAGTTTCTGACAAACAACGAGCTGTCTTACATACATACAGTATATAATAAAGGAACATATTAATTGAACATTCAAAGACACAAAATACCAAATTTACACAGCACATTTTTGTCAAGATCGCCCACAACCATAAAGAAGGTGAGGTGATCTTATTTTAAAGCACTTTCAGTTTAGAGCTCAAAACACAAAATGTGATGTATTATTTTTACATTCTCTGTACTTTGACAGACTATTATGACTATTATGTATATACCATAGTTTGTATTTCTCTTGGCTTATAGAGTACCATTCCACTACTTGTTTATCTTATTTTTAGATTTGTTGTTTTTTCTTAACCTTTATCATACACTTGAGGTATTTTTCGGCATTTTAAATGTATTAGGGTAGGGTTAGGGTTAGGGGTTAGGGTTAGGGTTAGGGCAAGGGTTAGGGTTACCCTTAGGGTTAGGGTCAGGGTAGGGGTTAGGGTAGGGTTAGGGGTTAGGGTAAGGGTTAGGGTTAGGGCAGGGTTAGGGTAGGGTTAGGGTTAGGGTTAGGGTAAGGGCTAGGGTAGGGGTAGGGGTAGGGGTAGGGTAAGGGTTAGGGTTAGGGTTAGAGTTAGGGTTAGCGAGTGTATCCTGGCAAAGACAGGCAGCAGCACAATTAACAATTATAGTTTCTGACAAACAGGGTAGGGTTAGGGTTAGGGTAGGGTAGGGTAGGGTAGGGTTAGGGTTAGGGTAAGGGTTAGGGTTACCCTTAGGGTTAGGGTCAGGGTAGGGGTTAGGGATAGGGTTAGGGTTAGGGTCAGGGTAGGGGTTAGGGTAGGGTCAGGGGTTAGGGTAAGGGTTAGGGTTAGGGCAGGGTTAGGGTTAGGGTAGGGTTAGGGTAAGGGTCAGGGTTAGGGTTAGGGTTAGGGTTAGGGGTTAGGGTTAGGGTTAGGGTTAGGGTCAGGGTCAGGGTCAGGGTCAGGGTCAGGGGTAGGGTAGGGTTAGGGGTTAGGGTAGGGTCAGGGTTAGGGTAGGGTTAGGGCTAGGGTAGGGTTAGGGTTAGGGTTAGGGTTAGGGTTAGCGAGTGTATCCTGGCAAAGACAGGCAGCAGCACAATTAACAATTATAGTTTCTGACAAACAACGAGCTGTCTTACATACATACAGTATATAATAAAGGAACATATTAATTGAACATTCAAAGACACAAAATACCAAATTTACACAGCACATTTTTGTCAAGATCGCCCACAACCATAAAGAAGGTGAGGTGATCTTATTTTAAAGCACTTTCAGTTTAGAGCTCAAAACACAAAATGTGATGTATTATTTTTACATTCTCTGTACTTTGACAGACTATTATGACTATTATGTATATACCATAGTTTGGGTAAGGGTAAGGGTTAGGGGTTAGGGTTAGGGTTAGGGCAGGGTTAGGGTTAGGGTAGGGTTAGGGTAAGGGTCAGGGTTAGGGTTAGGGTCAGGGTCAGGGTTAGGGTTAGGGGTAGGGTTAGGGGTAGGGTTAGGGGTAGGGGTAGGGGTAGGGGTAGGGTTAGGGTTAGGGTTAGGGGTTAGGGTTAGCGAGTGTATCCTGGCAAAGACAGGCAGCAGCACAATTAACAATTATAGTTTCTGACAAACAACGAGCTGTCTAACATACATACAGTATATAATAAAGGAACATATTAATTGAACATTCAAAGACACAAAATATCAAATTTACACAGCACATTTTTGTCAAGATCGCCCACAACCATAAAGAAGGTGAGGTGATCTTATTTTAAAGCACTTTCA
Organism: Labrus bergylta; assembly: GCF_963930695.1. NCBI lineage: Eukaryota > Metazoa > Chordata > Actinopteri > Labriformes > Labridae > Labrus > Labrus bergylta. Next base: position 1,333,082 of record NC_089211.1, on the reverse strand, counting down.
GTTTAGAGCTCAAAACACAAAATGTGATGTATTATTTTTACATTCTCTGTACTTTGACAGACTATTATGACTATTATGTATATACCATAGTTTGTATTTCTCTTGGCTTATAGAGTACCATTCCACTACTTGTTTATCTTATTTTTAGATTTGTTGTTTTTTCTTAACCTTTATCATACACTTGAGGTATTTTTCGGCATTTTAAATGTATTAGGGTAGGGTTAGGGTTAGGGGTTAGGGTTAGGGTTAGGGCAAGGGTTAGGGTTACCCTTAGGGTTAGGGTCAGGGTAGGGGTTAGGGTTACCCTTAGGGTTAGGGTCAGGGTAGGGGTTAGGGTAGGGTCAGGGGTTAGGGTAAGGGTTAGGGTTAGGGCAGGGTTAGGGTTAGGGTAGGGTTAGGGTAAGGGTTAGGGTTAGGGTTAGGGTTAGGGTTAGGGTTAGGGTTAGGGTTAGGGTTAGGGTCAGGGTCAGGGTCAGGGGTAGGGTAGGGTAGGGTTAGGGGTTAGGGTAGGGTCAGGGTTAGGGTAGGGTTAGGGCTAGGGTAGGGTTAGGGGTAGGGTTAGGGTTAGGGTTAGCGAGTGTA
>NC_089211.1:1312500-1315000 GCF_963930695.1 Labrus bergylta | reverse complement strand
CTTAGGGTTAGGGTCAGGGTAGGGGTTAGGGTAGGGTTAGGGGTTAGGGTAAGGGTTAGGGTTAGGGCAGGGTTAGGGTAGGGTTAGGGTTAGGGTTAGGGTAAGGGCTAGGGTAGGGGTAGGGGTAGGGGTAGGGTAAGGGTTAGGGTTAGGGTTAGAGTTAGGGTTAGCGAGTGTATCCTGGCAAAGACAGGCAGCAGCACAATTAACAATTATAGTTTCTGACAAACAGGGTAGGGTTAGGGTTAGGGTAGGGTAGGGTAGGGTAGGGTTAGGGTTAGGGTAAGGGTTAGGGTTACCCTTAGGGTTAGGGTCAGGGTAGGGGTTAGGGATAGGGTTAGGGTTAGGATCAGGGTAGGGGTTAGGGTAGGGTCAGGGGTTAGGGTAAGGGTTAGGGTTAGGGCAGGGTTAGGGTTAGGGTAGGGTTAGGGTAAGGGTCAGGGTTAGGGTTAGGGTTAGGGTTAGGGGTTAGGGTTAGGGTTAGGGTTAGGGTCAGGGTCAGGGTCAGGGTCAGGGTCAGGGGTAGGGTAGGGTTAGGGGTTAGGGTAGGGTCAGGGTTAGGGTAGGGTTAGGGCTAGGGTAGGGTTAGGGTTAGGGTTAGGGTTAGGGTTAGCGAGTGTATCCTGGCAAAGACAGGCAGCAGCACAATTAACAATTATAGTTTCTGACAAACAACGAGCTGTCTTACATACATACAGTATATAATAAAGGAACATATTAATTGAACATTCAAAGACACAAAATACCAAATTTACACAGCACATTTTTGTCAAGATCGCCCACAACCATAAAGAAGGTGAGGTGATCTTATTTTAAAGCACTTTCAGTTTAGAGCTCAAAACACAAAATGTGATGTATTATTTTTACATTCTCTGTACTTTGACAGACTATTATGACTATTATGTATATACCATAGTTTGGGTAAGGGTAAGGGTTAGGGGTTAGGGTTAGGGTTAGGGCAGGGTTAGGGTTAGGGTAGGGTTAGGGTAAGGGTCAGGGTTAGGGTTAGGGTCAGGGTCAGGGTTAGGGTTAGGGGTAGGGTTAGGGGTAGGGTTAGGGGTAGGGGTAGGGGTAGGGGTAGGGTTAGGGTTAGGGTTAGGGGTTAGGGTTAGCGAGTGTATCCTGGCAAAGACAGGCAGCAGCACAATTAACAATTATAGTTTCTGACAAACAACGAGCTGTCTTACATACATACAGTATATAATAAAGGAACATATTAATTGAACATTCAAAGACACAAAATACCAAATTTACACAGCACATTTTTGTCAAGATCGCCCACAACCATAAAGAAGGTGAGGTGATCTTATTTTAAAGCACTTTCAGTTTAGAGCTCAAAACACAAAATGTGATGTATTATTTTTACATTCTCTGTACTTTGACAGACTATTATGACTATTATGTATATACCATAGTTTGTATTTCTCTTGGCTTATAGAGTACCATTCCACTACTTGTTTATCTTATTTTTAGATTTGTTGTTTTTTCTTAACCTTTATCATACACTTGAGGTATTTTTCGGCATTTTAAATGTATTAGGGTAGGGTTAGGGTTAGGGGTTAGGGTTAGGGTTAGGGCAAGGGTTAGGGTTACCCTTAGGGTTAGGGTCAGGGTAGGGGTTAGGGTAGGGTTAGGGGTTAGGGTAAGGGTTAGGGTTAGGGCAGGGTTAGGGTAGGGTTAGGGTTAGGGTTAGGGTAAGGGCTAGGGTAGGGGTAGGGGTAGGGGTAGGGTAAGGGTTAGGGTTAGGGTTAGAGTTAGGGTTAGCGAGTGTATCCTGGCAAAGACAGGCAGCAGCACAATTAACAATTATAGTTTCTGACAAACAACGAGCTGTCTTACATACATACAGTATATAATAAAGGAACATATTAATTGAACATTCAAAGACACAAAATACCAAATTTACACAGCACATTTTTGTCAAGATCGCCCACAACCATAAAGAAGGTGAGGTGATCTTATTTTAAAGCACTTTCAGTTTAGAGCTCAAAACACAAAATGTGATGTATTATTTTTACATTCTCTGTACTTTGACAGACTATTATGACTATTATGTATATACCATAGTTTGTATTTCTCTTGGCTTATAGAGTACCATTCCACTACTTGTTTATCTTATTTTTAGATTTGTTGTTTTTTCTTAACCTTTATCATACACTTGAGGTATTTTTCGGCATTTTAAATGTATTAGGGTAGGGTTAGGGTTAGGGGTTAGGGTTAGGGTTAGGGCAAGGGTTAGGGTTACCCTTAGGGTTAGGGTCAGGGTAGGGGTTAGGGTAGGGTTAGGGGTTAGGGTAAGGGTTAGGGTTAGGGCAGGGTTAGGGTAGGGTTAGGGTTAGGGTTAGGGTAAGGGCTAGGGTAGGGGTAGGGGTAGGGGTAGGGTAAGGGTTAGGGTTAGGGTTAGAGTTAGGGTTAGCGAGTGTATCCTGGCAAAGACAGGCAGCAGCACAATTAACAATTATAGTTTCTGACAAACAGGGTAGGGTTAGGGTTAGGGTAG
>NC_089211.1:1295000-1300000 GCF_963930695.1 Labrus bergylta | reverse complement strand
GGGTTAGGGTAGGGTTAGGGTTAGGGTTAGGGTAAGGGCTAGGGTAGGGGTAGGGGTAGGGGTAGGGTAAGGGTTAGGGTTAGGGTTAGAGTTAGGGTTAGCGAGTGTATCCTGGCAAAGACAGGCAGCAGCACAATTAACAATTATAGTTTCTGACAAACAACGAGCTGTCTTACATACATACAGTATATAATAAAGGAACATATTAATTGAACATTCAAAGACACAAAATACCAAATTTACACAGCACATTTTTGTCAAGATCGCCCACAACCATAAAGAAGGTGAGGTGATCTTATTTTAAAGCACTTTCAGTTTAGAGCTCAAAACACAAAATGTGATGTATTATTTTTACATTCTCTGTACTTTGACAGACTATTATGACTATTATGTATATACCATAGTTTGTATTTCTCTTGGCTTATAGAGTACCATTCCACTACTTGTTTATCTTATTTTTAGATTTGTTGTTTTTTCTTAACCTTTATCATACACTTGAGGTATTTTTCGGCATTTTAAATGTATTAGGGTAGGGTTAGGGTTAGGGGTTAGGGTTAGGGTTAGGGCAAGGGTTAGGGTTACCCTTAGGGTTAGGGTCAGGGTAGGGGTTAGGGTAGGGTTAGGGGTTAGGGTAAGGGTTAGGGTTAGGGCAGGGTTAGGGTAGGGTTAGGGTTAGGGTTAGGGTAAGGGCTAGGGTAGGGGTAGGGGTAGGGGTAGGGTAAGGGTTAGGGTTAGGGTTAGAGTTAGGGTTAGCGAGTGTATCCTGGCAAAGACAGGCAGCAGCACAATTAACAATTATAGTTTCTGACAAACAGGGTAGGGTTAGGGTTAGGGTAGGGTAGGGTAGGGTAGGGTTAGGGTTAGGGTAAGGGTTAGGGTTACCCTTAGGGTTAGGGTCAGGGTAGGGGTTAGGGATAGGGTTAGGGTTAGGGTCAGGGTAGGGGTTAGGGTAGGGTCAGGGGTTAGGGTAAGGGTTAGGGTTAGGGCAGGGTTAGGGTTAGGGTAGGGTTAGGGTAAGGGTCAGGGTTAGGGTTAGGGTTAGGGTTAGGGGTTAGGGTTAGGGTTAGGGTTAGGGTCAGGGTCAGGGTCAGGGTCAGGGTCAGGGGTAGGGTAGGGTTAGGGGTTAGGGTAGGGTCAGGGTTAGGGTAGGGTTAGGGCTAGGGTAGGGTTAGGGTTAGGGTTAGGGTTAGGGTTAGCGAGTGTATCCTGGCAAAGACAGGCAGCAGCACAATTAACAATTATAGTTTCTGACAAACAACGAGCTGTCTTACATACATACAGTATATAATAAAGGAACATATTAATTGAACATTCAAAGACACAAAATACCAAATTTACACAGCACATTTTTGTCAAGATCGCCCACAACCATAAAGAAGGTGAGGTGATCTTATTTTAAAGCACTTTCAGTTTAGAGCTCAAAACACAAAATGTGATGTATTATTTTTACATTCTCTGTACTTTGACAGACTATTATGACTATTATGTATATACCATAGTTTGGGTAAGGGTAAGGGTTAGGGGTTAGGGTTAGGGTTAGGGCAGGGTTAGGGTTAGGGTAGGGTTAGGGTAAGGGTCAGGGTTAGGGTTAGGGTCAGGGTCAGGGTTAGGGTTAGGGGTAGGGTTAGGGGTAGGGTTAGGGGTAGGGGTAGGGGTAGGGGTAGGGTTAGGGTTAGGGTTAGGGGTTAGGGTTAGCGAGTGTATCCTGGCAAAGACAGGCAGCAGCACAATTAACAATTATAGTTTCTGACAAACAACGAGCTGTCTAACATACATACAGTATATAATAAAGGAACATATTAATTGAACATTCAAAGACACAAAATATCAAATTTACACAGCACATTTTTGTCAAGATCGCCCACAACCATAAAGAAGGTGAGGTGATCTTATTTTAAAGCACTTTCAGTTTAGAGCTCAAAACACAAAATGTGATGTATTATTTTTACATTCTCTGTACTTTGACAGACTATTATGACTATTATGTATATACCATAGTTTGTATTTCTCTTGGCTTATAGAGTACCATTCCACTACTTGTTTATCTTATTTTTAGATTTGTTGTTTTTTCTTAACCTTTATCATACACTTGAGGTATTTTTCGGCATTTTAAATGTATTAGGGTAGGGTTAGGGTTAGGGGTTAGGGTTAGGGTTAGGGCAAGGGTTAGGGTTACCCTTAGGGTTAGGGTCAGGGTAGGGGTTAGGGTTACCCTTAGGGTTAGGGTCAGGGTAGGGGTTAGGGTAGGGTCAGGGGTTAGGGTAAGGGTTAGGGTTAGGGCAGGGTTAGGGTTAGGGTAGGGTTAGGGTAAGGGTTAGGGTTAGGGTTAGGGTTAGGGTTAGGGTTAGGGTTAGGGTCAGGGTCAGGGTCAGGGGTAGGGTAGGGTAGGGTTAGGGGTTAGGGTAGGGTCAGGGTTAGGGTAGGGTTAGGGCTAGGGTAGGGTTAGGGGTAGGGTTAGGGTTAGGGTTAGCGAGTGTATCCTGGCAAAGACAGGCAGCAGCACAATTAACAATTATAGTTTCTGACAAACAACGAGCTGTCTTACATACATACAGTATATAATAAAGGAACATATTAATTGAACATTCAAAGACACAAAATATCAAATTTACACAGCACATTTTTGTCAAGATCGCCCACAACCATAAAGAAGGTGTGGTGATCTTATTTTAAAGCACTTTCAGTTTAGAGCTCAAAACACAAAATGTGATGTATTATTTTTACATTCTCTGTACTTTGACAGACTATTATGACTATTATGTATATACCATAGTTTGTATTTCTCTTGGCTTATAGAGTACCATTCCACTACTTGTTTATCTTATTTTTAGATTTGTTGTTTTTTCTTAACCTTTATCATACACTTGAGGTATTTTTCGGCATTTTAAATGTATTAGGGTAGGGTTAGGGTTAGGGGTTAGGGTTAGGGTTAGGGCAAGGGTTAGGGTTACCCTTAGGGTTAGGGTCAGGGTAGGGGTTAGGGTTAGGGTTAGGGTTAGGGTCAGGGTAGGGGTTAGGGTAGGGTCAGGGGTTAGGGTAAGGGTTAGGGTTAGGGCAGGGTTAGGGTTAGGGTAGGGTTAGGGTAAGGGTCAGGGTTAGGGTTAGGGTTAGGGTTAGGGGTTAGGGTTAGGGTTAGGGTTAGGGTCAGGGTCAGGGTCAGGGTCAGGGGTAGGGTAGGGTAGGGTTAGGGGTTAGGGTAGGGTCAGGGTTAGGGTAGGGTTAGGGCTAGGGTAGGGTTAGGGGTAGGGTTAGGGTTAGGGTTAGCGAGTGTATCCTGGCAAAGACAGGCAGCAGCACAATTAACAATTATAGTTTCTGACAAACAACGAGCTGTCTTACATACATACAGTATATAATAAAGGAACATATTAATTGAACATTCAAAGACACAAAATACCAAATTTACACAGCACATTTTTGTCAAGATCGCCCACAACCATAAAGAAGGTGAGGTGATCTTATTTTAAAGCACTTTCAGTTTAGAGCTCAAAACACAAAATGTGATGTATTATTTTTACATTCTCTGTACTTTGACAGACTATTATGACTATTATGTATATACCATAGTTTGTATTTCTCTTGGCTTATAGAGTACCATTCCACTACTTGTTTATCTTATTTTTAGATTTGTTGTTTTTTCTTAACCTTTATCATACACTTGAGGTATTTTTCGGCATTTTAAATGTATTAGGGTAGGGTTAGGGTTAGGGGTTAGGGTTAGGGTTAGGGCAAGGGTTAGGGTTACCCTTAGGGTTAGGGTCAGGGTAGGGGTTAGGGTAGGGTTAGGGGTTAGGGTAAGGGTTAGGGTTAGGGCAGGGTTAGGGTAGGGTTAGGGTTAGGGTTAGGGTAAGGGCTAGGGTAGGGGTAGGGGTAGGGGTAGGGTAAGGGTTAGGGTTAGGGTTAGAGTTAGGGTTAGCGAGTGTATCCTGGCAAAGACAGGCAGCAGCACAATTAACAATTATAGTTTCTGACAAACAGGGTAGGGTTAGGGTTAGGGTAGGGTAGGGTAGGGTAGGGTTAGGGTTAGGGTAAGGGTTAGGGTTACCCTTAGGGTTAGGGTCAGGGTAGGGGTTAGGGATAGGGTTAGGGTTAGGGTCAGGGTAGGGGTTAGGGTAGGGTCAGGGGTTAGGGTAAGGGTTAGGGTTAGGGCAGGGTTAGGGTTAGGGTAGGGTTAGGGTAAGGGTCAGGGTTAGGGTTAGGGTTAGGGTTAGGGGTTAGGGTTAGGGTTAGGGTTAGGGTCAGGGTCAGGGTCAGGGTCAGGGTCAGGGGTAGGGTAGGGTTAGGGGTTAGGGTAGGGTCAGGGTTAGGGTAGGGTTAGGGCTAGGGTAGGGTTAGGGTTAGGGTTAGGGTTAGGGTTAGCGAGTGTATCCTGGCAAAGACAGGCAGCAGCACAATTAACAATTATAGTTTCTGACAAACAACGAGCTGTCTTACATACATACAGTATATAATAAAGGAACATATTAATTGAACATTCAAAGACACAAAATACCAAATTTACACAGCACATTTTTGTCAAGATCGCCCACAACCATAAAGAAGGTGAGGTGATCTTATTTTAAAGCACTTTCAGTTTAGAGCTCAAAACACAAAATGTGATGTATTATTTTTACATTCTCTGTACTTTGACAGACTATTATGACTATTATGTATATACCATAGTTTGGGTAAGGGTAAGGGTTAGGGGTTAGGGTTAGGGTTAGGGCAGGGTTAGGGTTAGGGTAGGGTTAGGGTAAGGGTCAGGGTTAGGGTTAGGGTCAGGGTCAGGGTTAGGGTTAGGGGTAGGGTTAGGGGTAGGGTTAGGGGTAGGGGTAGGGGTAGGGGTAGGGTTAGGGTTAGGGTTAGGGGTTAGGGTTAGCGAGTGTATCCTGGCAAAGACAGGCAGCAGCACAATTAACAATTATAGTTTCTGACAAACAACGAGCTGTCTAACATACATACAGTATATAATAAAGGAACATATTAATTGAACATTCAAAGACACAAAATATCAAATTTAC